>NC_057811.1:168148294-168197123 GCF_018294505.1 Triticum aestivum | reverse complement strand
GGTGACGAGGAAAACGGAGGGGGTGCTATTTATGGAAGGGAGGCTTGGGGAAGGGGCATCCGAGGCGGCGGCGGCTTCCATGCTCCCGGCGGACTCCGGCGGCGGCGGGCGTGCGGGAAGAGGAGAGGCGACGGGGCGGGCCGTCGGCTTGGGCTCGGCCCAGCCGGCGCGGGCGCGTATTTTTTTTTTAATAAGTTCCGCGGAAAATATTGTGTAGAAAAATAAATAAAAATCAGAAAAATATGAAATAAATTTTCCCCGTCTAGTTAGAAAATCTAGAATAGGGTGAACATTTTTATAATTAAAAATAAATATTTTGAAAACATGCATATTTTTAAATGCAATAAAATTGCAAATAAAATCCAAATAAATTCCAAATAATGATTTTAACATTTTTCCTCCAGTATTTCAATATTTTGGAGAAGTCATATTTTCTCCTCTCGTTTATTTAAAATTGAAATATTTTTCCGGAGAGAAAAATAATTAAAAATCCCAATCCTCGTTTGAAAAATCAAATAAGAAAATTCGAGAAAAATCCCCAACTCTCTCCGAGGGTCCTTGAGTTGCTTAGGATTTATCGAGGATTTGTCAAAATGCAACAAAACATGATATGCAATGATGATCTATGTATAACATTCCAAATTGAAAATTTGGGATGTTACATATAATGAAAAATTCCCACTAGTATATGAAAGTGACAAAACAAGAGACTCTCTATCATGAAGATTATGGTGCTACTTTGAAGCACAAGTGTGGTAAAGGATAGTAACATTGTCCCTTCTCTCTTTTTCTCTCATTTTTTTGGGCCTTCTCTTTTTTTAATGGCCTTTCTCTTTTTTTTATTCCTCACTTGGGACAATGCTCTAGAAAATGATGATCATCACACTTCTATTTATTTACAACTCAATGATTACAACTCGATACTAGAACAAAGTATGACTCTATATGAATGCCTCCGGCGGTGTACTGGGATATGCAATGAACCAAGAGTGACATGTATGAAAGAATATGAACGGTGGCTTTGCCACAAATACTATGTCAACTACATGATCATGCAAAGCAATATGACAATGATGAACGTGTCATGATAAACGGAATGGTGAAAAGTTGCATGGCAATATATCTCGGAATGGCTATGGAAATGCCATAATAGGTAGGTATGGTGGCTGTTTTGAGGAAGATATAAGGAGGTCTATGTGTGAAATAGTGTATCATATCACGGGGTTTGGATGCACCGGCGAAGTTTGCACCAACTCTCAATGTGAGAAAGAGCAATGCACGGTACCGAAGAGGCTAGCAATGGTGGAAAGGTGAGGGTGTGTATAATCCATGGACTCAACATTAGTCATAAAGAACTCACATACTTATTGCAAAAATCTACAAGTCATCAAAAACCAAGCACTACGCGCATGCTCCTAGGGGGATAGATTGGTAGGAAAAGACCATCGCTCGTCCCCGACCGCCACTCATAAGGAGGACAATCAAAGAACACCTCATATTTCAAATTTGTTACATAATGTTTACCATACGTGCATGCTACGGGACTTGCAAACTTCAACACAAGTATTTCTCAAATTCACAACTACTCCACTAGCACAACTTTAATATTACTACCTCCATGTCTCAAAACAATCATCAAGCATCAAACTTCTCTTAGTATTCAAAACACTCATAAGAAAGTTTTTACTAATCTTGAATACCTAGCATATTAGGATTTTTTTAAGCAAATTACCATGCTATTTAAGACTCTCAAAATAATCTAAGTGAAGCATGAGAGATCAATAGTTTCTATAAAACAAATCCACCACCGTGCTCTAAAAGATACAAGTGAAGTACTAGAGCAAAAACTATATAACTCAAAAGATATAAGTGAAGCACATAGGGTATTCTAATAATTTCCGAATCATGTGTGTTTCTCTCAAAAGGTGTGTACAGCAAAGATGATTGTGATAAACTAAAAAGCAAAGACTCAAATCATACAAGACGCTCCAAGCAAAACACATATCATGTGGTGAATAAAAATATAGCTCCAAGTAAAGTTACCGATGGAAGTAGACGAAAGAGGGGATGCCTTCCGGGGCATCCCCAAGCTTTGGATTTTTGCTGTACTTAGATTATCTTGGGGGTGCCATGGGCATCCCCAAGCTTAGGCTCTTGCCACTCCTTGTTCCATAATCCATCAAATCTTTCACCCAAAACTTGAAAACTTCACAACACAAAATTCAGCAGAAAATCTCGTGAGCTCCGTTAGCGAAAGAAAACAAAAGACCACTTCAAGGTACTGTAATGAAATCATTCTTTATTTATATTGGTGTTAAACCTACTGTATTCCAACTTATCTATGGTTTATAAACTCTTTTACTAGCCATAGATTCATCAAAATAAGCAACGAACACACGAAAAACAGAATCTGTCAAAAACAGAACAGTCTGTAGTAATCTGTAACTAACGCAAACTTCTGGAACTCCAAAAAATCATCCAAAATAGGAAGACCTAGACAATTTGTTTATTGATCAGAAGCAATTGGAATCAATATTTTATCACGTTCTGGTGATTTTTAACAATTATTTTCGTGAACAGAAAGTTTCTGGAATTTTCTGCAAGATCAAATAACTATCATCCAAGAAGATCCTATAGGTCTAACTTGGCACAAACACTAATTAAAACATAAAAATACATCTAACCAGAGGCTAGATCAAATATTTATTACTAAGAGTCAAGGAAAAATATTGGGTTGTCTCCCAATAAGCAATTTTCTTTAAAGCCTTTTTAGCTAGGCATTAAGATTTCAATGATGCTCACGTGAAAGACAAGAATTGAAGCATAAAGAGAGCATCATAAAATATGTGACAAACACACTTAAGTCTAACATACTTCCTATGCATAGGCATATTATAGGCAAACAAATTATCGTAGCAAGCAAAAACTAGCATATGCAAGGAAGCGGAAAGGAACAATAGCAATCTCAACATAACGAGAGGTAATGTAGTAACATGAAAATTTCTATAACCATATTTTCCTCTCTCATAATAATTACATGTAGGATCATAAGAAAATTCAACAATATAGCTATCACATAACATATTCTCAACACGATCCACATGCATGCGAAGTTGAAACTCTTCCAAAATAGTGGCATTATCATTAACTAAAGTCATGATTTCTCCAAGCCCACTTTTATCAAAAAATTCATAAGATTGAATATTATCCAAATATGTGGGATCTAAAGTTGACACTCTTCCAAACCACTTTCAATATTATTGCAAACACTATTATCAATCTTATATTCATCATGGGGCTTAAATAAATTTTCAAGATCATAAGAAGAATCTCCCCAATCATGATTATTGCAACAGGTAGTGGACATAGCAAAACTAGCATCCCCAAGCTTAGGGTTTTGCATATTATTAGCATAATTTACATCAATAGAATTTATAAAAAAATCATTGCAATCATGCTTTTTATTCAAAGATCTATCGTGAATCACTTCATAAAGCACTTCATCACAGTTTTCAGATTCACGGATTTCAAGCAAAACCTTATAAAGATAATCTAGTGCATCCAAATCACTAGGAATTGGTTCATCATAATTGGATCTCTTAAAAAGATTGGCAAGTGGATGAGGATCCATAGATATTAGCTTCTCTGTTTAGGAATAAATACTCAACTATTTCAACCAAACGAGCAAACGAGCCAAGTAAGACATCAAGGAAAACGAAAAGACGAACGGAAAAAGGGCGAATAAAATGGCAAGGGTGAAGTGGGGGAGAGGAAAACGAGAGGCAAATGGCAAATAATGTAATGCGGGAGATAAGGGTTTGTGATGGGTACTTGGTATGTTGACTTTTGCGTAGACCTCCCCGGCAACGGCGCCAGAAATCCTTCTTGCTACCTCTAGAGCACTGTGTTGGTTTTCCCTTGAAGAGGAAAGCGTGATGCAGCAAAGTAGCGTAAGTATTTCCCTCAGTTTTTGAGAACCAAGGTATCAATCCAGTAGGAGGCTACGCGCGAGTCCCTCGCACCTACACAAACAAATAAATCCTCGCAACCAACGCGATAAGGGGTTGTCAATCCCTACATGGTCACTTACGAGAGTGAGATCTGATAGATATGATAGGATAATATTTTTGGTATTTTTATGATAAAGATGCAAAGTAAAATAAAAGCAAAGCAAAAAAGCAACGGAAATAACTAAGTGTTGGAAGATTAATATGATGAAGATAGACCCGGGGGCCATAGGTTTCACTAGTGGCTTCTCTCAAGAGCATAAGTATTTTACGGTGGGTGAACAAATTACTGTTGAGCAATTGACGGAATTGAGCATAGTTATGATAATATCTAGGTATGATCATGTATATAGGCATCACGTCTGAGACAAGTAGACCGACTCCTGCCTGCATCTACTACTATTACTCCACACATCAACCACTATCCAGCATGCATCTAGAGTATTAAGTTCAATAGAACAGAGTAACGCTTTAAGCAAGATGACATGATGTAGAGGGATAAATTCATGCATTGTGATAAAAACCCCATCTTGTTATCCTCGATGGCAACAATACAATACGTGCCTTGCTGCCCCTACTGTCACTGGGAAAGGACACCGCAAGATTGAACCCAAAGCTAAGCACTTCTCCCATTGCAAGAAAGATCAATCTAGCAGGCCAAACCAAACTGATAATTCGAAGAGACTTGCAAAGATAACCAATCATACATAAAAGAATTCAGAAGATTCAGATATTGTTCATAGATAAACTTGATCATAAACCCACAATTCATCGGTCTCAACAAACACATCGCAAAAGAAGATTACATCGAATAGATCTCCACGAGAGAGGGGGAGAACATTGTATTGAGATCCAAAAAGAGAGAAGAAGCCATCTAGCTAATAACTATGGACCCGAAGGTCTGAGGTAAACTACTCACACTTCATCGGAGAGGCTATGGTGTTGATGTAGAAGCCCTCCGTGATGGATGCCCCCCTCCGGTGGAGCTCCGAAACAAGCCCCAAGATGGGATCTCGTGGGTACAGAAGGTTGCGGCAGTGGAATTAGGTTTTTGGCTCCGTATCTGATCGTTTGGGGGTACGTAGGTATATATAGGAGGAAGGAGTACGTCGGTGGAGCAATGTGGGGCCCACGAGGGTGGAGGGCGCGCCCAGGGGGTAGGCGCGCCCCCTACCTCATGGCTTCCTGGAAGCTTCCTTGACTTAGGGTCCAAGTCTCCTAGATCATGTTCGTTCCGAAAATCACATTCCCGAAGGTTTCATTCCGTTTGGACTCCGTTTGATATTCTTTTTCTGCGAAACTCTGAAATAGGCAAAAAACAGCAATTCTGGGCTGGGCCTCCGGTTAGTAGGTTAGTCCCAAAAATAATATAAAAGTGAATAATAAAGCCCAATAATGTCCAAAACAGAAGATAATATAGCATGGAGCAATCAAAAATTATAGATACGTTGGAGACGTATTAGGGACGCGGTGCCACCATCACCGGTGGGCTGGTTAGGTATCTCTTGAGGTCTTGAAACACCGTGTCGGCCTCCGGGGTCCACTCGAACGGGCCCTTCTTCTTCATCATCTTGAAGAACGGGAGGGCACGCTCCCCCAGCTTGGAGATGGAGCACCCCATCGAGGTCACACAGCCCGCGAGCTTTTGCATTGCCTTGAGAGTCTGCGGCGGGCTCATGTCTTCTATTGCCTTGACCTTCTCGGGTTCACCTCGATCCCCCTATGCGACACGAGGAAACCCAGCAGCTTGCCGGAGGGGACGCCGAACACGCATTTCTCCGGGTTGAGCCACAGATCTACTGCGCGCAGGCTGGCAAAAGTCACCTCCAGATCCTGAATGAGGGTCCTTGCCTCCCGAGATTTTACCACAATGTCGTTGATGTAGGCCTCTGCATTCCTCCCAAGCTGTTGACCTAGAGCGATGTGCATCAGCCGCTGGAAGGTCGCCCCAGCGTTACGCAGCCCGAATGGCATGCAGGTGTAGCAGTACACTCCGCACGGGGTTAAGAAGGCTGTCTTCTCTACGTCCTCCACCGCCATCTTTATCTAGTGGTAACCTAAGAAGGCATCTAGGAAACATAATGGGTCGCACTCGGCGGTGGAGTCGATGATCTGATCGATGCGCGGAAGCGGGAACGGGTCCTGAGGGCAGGCGTTGTTGAGGTTGGTGAAGTCGACGCACATGCGTTCCTTCCCGCCCTTCTTAGGCACGACGACGGGGTTCGCCAGCCACTCCGGATACTGGACTTCACGGATGACACCCACTTCCTGTAGCTTACGGGTTTCCTGGACGATGAAGGACTGCTTCTCTGTAGACTGTCGTCGTGCCTTCTGCTTTACCGGGCGCACATTAGGGCACACCCTTAAGTGGTGCTCGATTACTCCCCTTGGGACACCAACCAGCTGCTTGGGCTCCCAAGCGAATACCTCCTTGTTCGCACGCAGGAATTTCACCAGTGCCTTTTCTTGGTCTGGGTCGAGGTTGGCGCCTATGGTGAAGGTGGCTCCCGAGGTCCCATCATCATCGACGGTACTTGCTTCGTCTTGGCCCGATCTTGCGAGAACAACTGCTTCTTCTTCGCTGGCATAGCCCCCTATGCCCCAGATACTGCTTCATCAGTGGGGCGAGCTGCCGCTGCGGCCCTGAAGGCGAGCCTGAGGGCCGTCAGGGCCTCCTTGGTGTCTCCGGCCACGGTGAGGACACCGCTGCTCCCCGGCATCTTCATGAGGTTGTAGGCGGGATGTGTTGCCGCCATGAACTGAGCCAGGGCAGGGTACCCGTGGATGGCGTTGTACGGGAGGCCGATGCGAGCGACGTCGAAGTCGATGAGCTCAGTGCGGTAGTTATCGCGAGTGCCAAAGGTGACGGGGAGGCGGATCTGCCCTAGGGGGCTTGTAGAACCACCGCCAACTCCGGAGAAGGGCTTGGTGTGGCGGAGCCGGCCGAGCGGCACATGGAGCAAGCTGAAGGCTTCCACGGAGAGCACATTGAGGCCAGCTCCTCCGTCGATGAGGGTCTTGGTGACTGCTACGTTGCAGATGGTGGGTGTGCAGAGCATCGGGAGCGCGCTCGAGCCCGCGGTGATTGCTGGATGGTCCCCTGAGTAGAAGGTGAGGTCGGCCTGGGGTGCCGCCCATCCCGGGGGAGCCCCTGCTATGCACGGGCGGCGCCCATCTGGCGGACGAACTGCTTGACATGGTGATCCAAGGGAGGGGCCTGCGAACCACCAAGGAGGGCTGCTACGGCGGGGGGCACCGGTGCCGCGAAGCACGCGGTGAAGAGGTCGTGTAGCTCCTCCTAGGAGGCCACAGAGGACTCCGGCAGGTTGAGCAACCAGGCGTGCAGCGCACCAGCGAGGGCCATGGGGAACCAGTTGGTCATGATCTGGTCGTCACCTCCAGCCTCCCAAATGGCCTCCTCGTACGCCTAGAGGAAGACCGCTGGATCCGCCGCGTCGAAGTAGCGGGGCGGCATCTCCGGCTTGAACTTGCGCGGCCACCGCACCTGCCCCAAGGCGGGGGTGAAGGCACAGAGCCCCACAACACCCCCGCGTGGGCCCGCCGCTCCGGCCAGAGGAGCAACGCTCGCCATGGGAGCTGGATGGAGAAGTGAAGCGGGTGAAGAAGCGGAGCGGACGGAGAGGCGCAGCTTCGACGCACCCCTACCTGGCGCGCCATATGTCGGATTTCGGGTTCCGGCAAACCCTTGTGAGGTTCGAACTCTGGGGTGCGCACGAAGAACACTCTCTTCCTAGCTCGCTCGCTCAACGATCCCACGGGCTAGCTCGACGGACCCAAAGAACAAGAGACACAAGGGTTTATACTGGTTCGGGCCACCTTGCGGTGTAACACCCTACTCTAGTGTGTGGTGGATTGCCTCGAGGGGTTGAGGATGAACTAGTACAGTAGATGAACAACCTCCGGAGGAGAGGTGTTCTTGGGCTCGATGAGCTGGTGAGATGGTTAGGGTGGAATCGATCCATCCCGTCTATGGTGGTGGCTAAGTCCTATTTATAGTGGCCTTGGTCCTGTTCCCAAATGTTAGGCGGGAAGGGATCCCACAATGGCCAAGTTTGAAGGGGAAGAGCTAGTACAAGGTATCCTGACAAAAGGTAGTCTTCGCCTGCCAAAGGCTCTGGTGGTGATGCTGTTGTGGGCTCCGCGATGACCTCCGTCCTGCTGGTCTTGGTCTTGTTGCACCGATATGGAAACCTTTGCCTGATGCCTCAGGACCCCACGCCTGAGCTTGACTCCTTAGCACCAAAGAGGAAACTGGTACACTGCGCCCGCTGGCGCCCGCCTGGCCTTGGTCGTCATGGCTCACGTCACGCGAACCTCGCGAGGTGTCCCTTGCATAGATATCTCCGCTCCTCGGGAGACAGCCTAGTGAGGCCACCCCCAGGGAGGTCTTGGTGTCATCCGCCTTGCGAGGCTTGGCCCCTCACGAGGGTCTTGTGTTGTCGCTGCTGAAGTTGGGCCGTACCAAGACGCTGGTAGAGCCACGCCTCGGGCCGCAGGCAGGCAAGTCTGGGCACCCCCGGTCCCAAAATGCCAACATACTCCGCTTCACACGTAGATCCCGCCACGACACTTTGCTTAGAACTGCACCAACTGACAGCTCCACCATTCAATATAGGGATTTTTTTTTCTGTGCCCCTGGTTCCTTAGCTCTACTCATTCATCCCACTCTGTTAACTTTTGCTCACTTTTCCCCACTCCCTTGCCCGAAACCCTCATAACTGGTTATAACGGACGTTGCCGTCGGGTTAATGCCTTTGACTGTTAGCTGACGAGTGGGGCCGTGTATACATCGTCGCATGCAAGACCGCGGTCGTGGGGTAGCACGTGACCATGGACATGCCCGAAACGTCCCATCATATAAAGAGGGCAACCACCTCCATCGCCCCTACCATCCCTTTCCCCAAATCCCCTCGCAGCGCCCAACGCGTTTGGGTCGGCTCATGCGCCCAACGCTGGCCCGACCCATTTTGACGGCGTCGAGAAAAAAATGTGCATGCATATTTAAAATAAAAACAACTTAATTAAACATTAAAGCCGGCCAGGAAGGCCGGCGAGAGTCCACACATCCACATTAGCATTAAAAGAAATTAAAAACAACCTAACTACAAGGCGGCGCGCTGCCCAGCGCGCCCTAGGCGTCGTCGTCGTCGTCCTCGGGGTGGGTGAGGTCGATGAGCATCGGCGCAGGGCTGGCCCAGGGGAACGCCGTGTTCCAGGCGGCGGCGATGTAGGCCGCGGGCAGCTGTTTCGGCGGGGGCATGTTGGAACACGCGGTATGCTACGCTAGCGCCAAATAAAATTTTCTACCGCGCACCCAAGATCATGCTGCTGGAAATAGATCACGGGATCGGGTTTACCACTAGAAGCGCAGTCACCACAGCGGAAGTAGAGTTGGTGATGCGTGTAGCCGATCTCCCGGGCCGTCTCCTCCTCGCGTTGCCGATCTCCCGCGAACAGCGAAGACCCATGAACGGTGATCTCCCGCGAACGGCACCTCGCGGTTCCCTCGAACGGTTCGTCCAAGCACCGCAGATGTGATGCCTCCAAGGTATCCACACGTACGGGGAGCAGCGTCGAGCGGCGGACTGCTAGGTCCGGTCGCGCGGCATGGGCATGGGGAGTGGCGGTGGCTAACCAGGGTTCAATCCGGTCCCCTTAAGTGGTGTGCCCACTCCCCTTTATATAGACCTCCGAGGTGGGCTCAACACTTGAGCCCACTAGGAGTCCACATCCATTTTCCACTCAGATCCAATCCGAATGGGCTGCAGCCCCTTAAGTGTGCGACCCTATAGGTCCACGTACACATGGACACGACCAGAGTCGATAGTTGGTAGCGGCTCCTAGCAGAACGTGCCAACTCCCATGTGGGCGTAAAGTCGTTTGACGAACCTCAACAATGTGGCATATGCAACATTCCTTTTGCCTCACGATATTTGTTGTCGAGCTCAAGGCGAGTACTTATCACCCTTGTGTTAGCTCGACCCCTCTTCTCGAAACCATGATACAGATTCCCGAACTGGGTTAACACTTAACCCAAGTCGCATGGCCATGCTTTCCGAATCTGATCACTCGAGAGGGCCCAGAGAATATCTCTCCAAATAGGAGGGGCAAATTCCATCTTGGTCAACCATGTCTCGCGGCATGTCTCACGACTCACCTGAAAGCTACCTTTATAACTACCCAGTTACGGAGTAGCGTTTGATAGACCCTAAGTGAGTCGATCCTCATCCCGAGAACATGCGAGGACCTCAGGTCTAGGACATGGCATAGACATTGCACTTGAGACTAACAGATGACTATATCTCGCTGCGTCTCAAAGTAGGTCTGTCCGGCTCGGTGATCTCCATCCCCGAGCCCATACTATCGGTTTAGCATCTCCATGCACATGACTTGTGAAACATAGTCATCAACCGAGTCGTATACTAGTCAAGGATATGTGTCCGCATAACCTTATCAACTAGGGACCATTAAAACAATCATCATACAATACATAGTTGCACAAACAAGTCACATACTTATTGATACATATCATTGATGATGTTCAAGGACAATACAAAGGACTCATGAATACATATGGAAATATCATCATCACATGATTGCCTCTAGGGCATATCTCCAACAGGGCAGTGCCGGCGCGGGGGGCTGTGCGGCCGCCTGAAGGAAAGATGCCCTAGAGGCAATAATAAAGTTATTATTTATTTCCTTATATCATGATAAATGTTTATTATTCATGCTAGAATTGTATTAACCGGAAACATAATACATGTGTGAATACATAGACAAACAGAGTGTCACTAGTATGCCTCTACTTGACTAGCTCGTTAATCAAAGATGGTTATGTTTCCTAGCCATAGACATAAGTTGTCATTTGATTAACGAGATCACCTCATTAGGAGAATGACGTGATTGACTTGACCCATTCCGTTAGCTTAGCACCCGATCGTTTAGTATGCTGCTATTGCTTTCTTCATGACTTATACATGTTCCTCTGACTATGAGATTATGCAACTCCTGTTTACCGGAGGAACACTTTGTGTGCTACCAAACGTCACAACGTAAATGGGTGATTATAAAGGTGCTCTACAGGTGTGTCCAAAGGTACTTGTTGGGTTGGCATATTTCGAGATTAGGATTTGTCACTCCGATTGTCGGAGAGGTATCTCTGGGCCCACTCGGTAATGCACATCACTATAAGCCTTGCAAGCATTGTGACTAATAAGTTAGTTGCGGGATGATGTGTTACGGAACGAGTAAAGAGACTTGCCGGTAACGAGATTGAACTAGGTATCGAGATACCGACGATCGAATCTCGGGCAAGTAACATACTGATGACAAAGGGAACAACGTATGTTGTTATGCGGTCTGACCGATAAAGATCTTCGTAGAATATGTGGGAGCCAATATGGGCATCCAGGTCCCGCTATTGGTTATTGACCGGAGACGTGTCTCGGTCATGTCTACATAGTTCTCGAACCCGTAGGGTCCACACGCTTAAAGTTACGATGACAGTTTTATTATGAGTTTATGTATGTTGATGTACCGAAGGAGTTCGGAGTTCCGGATGAGATCGGGGACATGACGAGGAGTCTCGAAATGGTCGAGACGTAAAGATCGATATATTGGACGACTATATTCGGACTTCGGAAAGGTTCCGAGTGATTCGGGTATTTTTCGAAGTACCGGAGAGTTACGGGAATACGTATTGGGCCTTATTGGGCCATACGGGAAAGAAGAAAAAGGGCCTCAAGGGTGGCCGCACCCCTCCCCTTGGTCTGGTCCGAACTGGACTAGGGAAGGGGGGCGCCCCCTTCCTTCCTTCTCTTTTTCCCTTCCTCTTTTCTTATTCCATATGGGAGGTGGAATCCTACTAGGACTAGGGAGTCCTAGTAGGACTCCACACTTGGTGCGCCCCCTCCTAGGGCCGGCCTCCTCCTCCCTTGCTCCTTTATATACGAGGGCAGGGGGGCACCCCAGAGACACAACAATTGATCCTTGAGATCTCTTAGCCGTGTGCGGTGCCCCCCTCCACCATATTACACCTCGATAATACCGTTGCGGAGCTTAGGCGAAGCCCTGCGTCAGTAGAACATCATCATCGTCACCACGCCGTCGTGCTGACGAAACTCTCCCTCAACACTCGGCTGGATCGGAGTTCGAGGGACGTCATCGAGCTGAACGTGTGTAGAACTCGGAGGTGCCGTGCATTCGATACTTGATCGGTCGGATCGTGAAGACGTACGACTACATCAACCACGTTGTGATAACGCTTCCGCTGTCGGTCTATGAGGGTACGTGGACAACACTCTCCCCTCTCGTTGCTATGCATCACCATGATCTTGCGTGTGCGTAGGAATTTTTTTGAAATTATTACGTTCCCCAACAGTGGCATCTGAGCCTGGTTTTATGCGTTGATGCTATGCACGAGTAGAACACAAGTGAGTTGTGGGCGATAAGTCATACTGCTTACCAGCATGTCATACTTTGGTTCAGCGGTATTGTGAGATGAAGCGGCCCGGACCGACATTACGCGTATGCTTACGCGAGACTGGTTTCACCGTTCGGAGCACTCGTTGCTTAAAGGTGACTGGCGGGTGTCTGTCTCTCTCACTTTAGTTGAACCGAGTGTGGCTACGCCCGGTCCTTGCGAAGGTTAAAACAGCACCAACTTGACAAACTATCGTTGTGGTTTTGATGCGTAGGTAAGAACGGTTCTTGCTAAGCCCGTAGCAGCCACGTAAAACTTGCAACAACAAAGTAGAGGACGTCTAACTTGTTTTTGCAGGGCATGTTGTGATGTGATATGGTCAAGACATGATGTGATATAATGTGTTGTATGAGATGATCATGTTTTGTAACCGAGTTATCGACAACTGGCAGGAGCCATATGGTTGTCGCTTTATTGTATGAGATGCAATCGCCATGTAATAGTTTTACTTTATCACTAAGCGGTAGCGATAGTCGTAAAAGCAATAAGTTGGTGAGACGACAACGATGCTACGATGGAGATCATGGTGTCGCGCCGGTGACGATGGTGATCATGACGGTGCTTCGGAGATGGAGATCACAAGCACGGTGCTTCGGAGATGGAGATCACAAGCACGATGATGATGGCCATATCATATCACTTATATTGATTGCATGTGATGTTAATCCTTTATGCATCTTATCTTGCTTTGATTGACGGTAGCATTATAAGATGATCTCTCACTAAAATTTCAAGATAAAAGTGTTCTGCCTGAGTATGCACCGTTGCAAAAGTTCTTCGTGCTGAGACACCACGTGTTAATCGGGTGTGATAGGCTCTACGTTCAAATACAACGGGTGCAAAACAGTTGCACACGCGGAATACTCAGGTTAAACTTGACGAGCCTAGCATATACAGATATGGCCTCGGAACACAGAGACCGAAAGGTCGAGCGTGAATCATATAGTAGATATGATCAACATAGTGATGTTCACCATTGAAACTACTCCATCTCACGTGTTAATCGGACATGGTTTAGTTGCTTTGGATCACGTAATCACTTAGATGATTAGAGAGATGTCTATCTAAGTGGGAGTTCTTAAGTAATATGATTAATTGAACTTAAATTTATCATGAACTTAGTCCTGATAGTACTTTGCAAATTATGTTGTAGATCAATAGCTCGCGTTGTTGCTTCCCTGTGTTTATTTTTGTTCCTAGAGAAAAATTATGTTGAAAGATGTTAGTAGCAAAGATGCGGATTGGATCCGTGATCTGAGGATTATCCTCATTGCTGCACAGAAAAATTATGTCCTTGATGCACCGCTAGCTGACAGACCTATTGCAGGAGCAGATGCAGACGTTATGAACGTTTGGCTAGCTCAATATGATGACTACTTGATAGTTTAGTGCACCATGCTTAACGGCTTAGAATCGGGACTTCAAAGACGTTTTGAACGTCATGGGCCATATGAGATGTTCCAGGAGTTGAAGTTAATATTTCAAGCAAATACCCGAGTTGAGAGATATGAAATCTCCAACAAGTTCTATAGCAAAAAGATGGAGGAGAATCGCTCAACTAGTGAGCATGTGCTCAGATTGTCTGGGTACTACAATCGCTTGAATCAAGTGGGAGTTTATCTTCCAGAAAAAATAGTGATTGACAGAATTCTCTAGTCACCATCACCAAGTTAGTAGAACTTCGTGATGAACTATGGTATGCAAGGGATGACGAAAGTAATTCCCGAGCCCTTCGTGATGCTGAAATCGACGAAGGTAGAATCAAGAAAAACATCAAGTGTTGATGGTTGACGAGACCACTTCAAGTGTTGATGGTTGACGAGACCGCTAGTTTCAACAAAAGGGCAAAGGGAAAAAGGGGAACTTCAAAAAGAACGGCAAGCAAGTTGCTGCTCAAGTGAAGAAGCCTAAGTCTGGTCCTAAGCCTGAGACTAAGTGCTTCTACTGCAAAGGGACTGGTCACTGGAAGCGGAACTACCCCAACTATTTGGTGGATAAGAAGGATGGCAAAGTGAACAAAGGTATATTTGATATACAGATTATTGATGTGTACTTTACTAGTGTTTATAGCAATCCCTCGGTAATTGATACTGGTTCAGTTGCTAAGAGTAGTAACTCGAAACGGGAGTTGCAGAATAAACAGAGACTAGTAAAAGTGAACAAAGGTATATTTGATATACAGATTATTGATATGTACTTTACTAGTGTTTATAGCAACCCCTCGGTAATTGATACTGGTTCAGTTGCTAAAGAGTAGTAACTCGAAAACGGGAGTTGCAGAATAAACAGAGACTAGTAAAAGGCGAGGTGACGATGTGTGTTGGAAGTAGTTCCAAGATTGATATGATCATCATCGCACACTCCCTGTACTTTCGGGATTAGTGTTGAAACTAAATAAGTGTTATTTGGTGTTTGCGTTGAGCATGAATATGATCTGATCATGTTTATTGCAATACGGTTATTCATTTAAGTTAGAGAACAATTGTTGTTCTGTTTACATGAATAAAACCTTTATGGTCATACACACCAACGAAAATGGTTTGTTGGATCTTGATCATAGTGATACACATATTCATAATATTGAAGCCAAAAGATGCAAAGTTAATAATGATAGTGCAACTTATTTGTGGTACTGCCGTTTAGGTCATATTGGTGTAAAGCGCATGAAGAAACTCCATACGATGGGATTTTGGAATCACTTGATTATGAATCACTTGATGCTTGCGAACCGTGCCTCATGGGCAAGATGACTAAAACGCCATTCTCCGGAACTATGGAGAGAGCAACAGATTTGTTGGAAATCATACATACAGATGTATGTGGTCCGATGAATATTGAGGCTCGTAGCAGGTATCATTATTTTCTGACCTTCACAGATGATTTGAGCAGATATGGGTATATCTACTTGATGAAACACAAAGTCTGAAACATTTGAAAAGTTCAAAGAATTTCAGAGTGAAGTGGAGAATCATCGTAACAAGAAAATAAAAGTTTCTACGATATGATCGCAGAGGTAAAATATTTGAGTTACGAGTTTGGCCTTCAGTTAAAACAATGTGAAATAGTTTCACTACTCACGCCACCTGGAACACCACAGTGTAATGGTGTGTCCGAACGTCATAACCGTACTTTATTGGATATAGTGCAATCTATGATGTCTCTTACCAATTTACCACTATCGTTTTGGGTTATGCATTAGAGACAGCTACATTCACGTTAAATAGGGCACCATCAAAATCCGTTGAGACGACGCCTTATGAACTGTGGTTTGGCAAGAAACCAAAGTTGTCGTTTCTTAAAATTTTGGGGTTGCGATGCTTATGTGAAAAAATTTCATCCTGATAAGCTCAAACCCAAATCGGAGAAATGTGTCTTCATAGGATACCCAAAGGAGACAGTTGGGTACACCTTCTATCACAGATCCGAAGGCAACACATTCGTTGCTAAGTATGGATCCTTTCTAGAGAAGGAGTTTCTCTCGAAAGATGTGAGTGGGAGGAAAGTAGAACTTGATGAGGTAACTGTACCTGCTCCCTTATTGGATCACAGAAATCTGTTCCTGTGACTTCTACACCAATTAGTGAGGAAGTTAATGATGATGATCATGTAACTTCAGATCAAGTTACTACCAAACCTCGTAGGTAAACCAGAGTAAGATCCGCACCAGAGTGGTACGGTAATCCTGTTCTGGAGGTTATGTTACTAGACCATGACGAACCTACGAACTATGAAGAAGCGATGGTGAGCCCAGATTCCGCAAAATGGCTTGAGGCCATGAAATCTGAGATGAGATCCATGTATGAGGACAAAGTGTGGACTTTGGTTGACTTGCCCGATGATCGGCAAGCAATTGAGAATAAATGGATTGTCAAGAGGAAGACGGACGCTGATAGTAGTATCACTATCTACAAAGCTAGAATTGTCGCAAAAAGGTTTTCGACAAGTTCAAGATGTTGACTACGATGAGAGTTTCTCGCTCGTATCTATGTTTAAGTCTGTCCGAATCATGTTAGCAATTGCCGCATTTTATGAAATCTGGCAAAGGGATAAACAAAACTGCATTCCTTGATGGATTTATTAAAGAAGAGTTGTATATGATACAACCAGAAGGTTTTGTCAATCCTAAAGGTGCTAACAAAATATGCAAGCTCCAGCGATCCATCAATGAACTGGTGCAAGCATCTCGGAGTTGGAATATACGCTTTGATAAGTTGATCAAAGCATATAGTTGTATACAGACTTGTGGTGAAGCCTATATTTACAAGAAAGTGAGTGGGAGCACTACAGCATTTCTAATAAGTATATGTGAATGACATATTGTTGATCGGTAATAATGTAGAATTATTCTGTAAAGCATAAAGGAGTGTTTTGAAATGAGTTTTTCAAAGAAAGACCTCGGTGAAGCTGCTTACATATTGAGCATCAAGATCTATAGAGATAGATGAAGACGCTTGATTAGTTTTTCAATGAGTACATACCTTAACAAGATTTTGAAGTAGTTCAAAATAGAACAGTCAAAGAAAAGAGTTCTTGCCTGTGTTACAAGGTGTGAAATTGAGTAAAGACTCAAAGCCCGACCACGGCAAAAGATAGAAAGAGAATGAAAGTCATTCCCTATGCCTTGGCCATAGGTTCTATAAAGTATGCCATGCTGTGTACCAGATCTATTGTATACCCTACACTGATTTTGGCAAGGGAGTACAATAGTGATCTAGGAGTAGATCACTGGACAGCGGTCAAAATTATCCTTACTGGAATAAGGATATGTTTCTCGATTATGGAAGTGACAAAAGGCTCGTCGTAAAAGGTTACGTCGATGCAAGTTTTGACACTAATCTAGATGACTCTAAGTCTCGGTCTAGATACATATTGAAAGTGGGAGCAATTAGCTAGAGTAGCTCCATGCAGAGCATTGTAGACATAGAAATTTGCAAAATACTTATGGATCTGAATGTGACAGACCCGTTGACTAAAATTATCTCACAAGCAAAACATGATCACACCTTAGTACTCTTTGGGTGTTAATCACATAGCGATGTGAACTAGATTACTGACTCTAGTAAACCCTTTGGGTGATGGTCACATGACGATGTGAACCATGGGTGTTAATAACATGGTGATGTGAACTATTCATGTTAAATCACATGGCGATGTGAACTAGATTATTGACTCTAGTGCAAGTGGGAGACTGAAGGAAATATGCCCTAGAGGCAATAATAAAGTTATTATTTATTTCCTTATATCATGATAAATGTTTATTATTCATGCTAGAATTGTATTAACCGGAAACATAATACATGTGTGAATACATAGACAAACAGAGTGTCACTAGTATGCCTCTACTTGACTAGCTCGTTAATCAAAGATGGTTATGTTTCCTAGCCATAGACATAAGTTGTCATTTGATTAACGAGATCACCTCATTAGGAGAATGACGTGATTGACTTGACCCATTCCGTTAGCTTAGCACCCGATCGTTTAGTATGTTGCTATTGCTTTCTTCATGACTTATACATGTTCCTCTGACTATGAGATTATGCAACTCCCTTTACCGGAGGAACACTTTGTGTGCTACCAAACGTCACAACGTAAATGGGTGATTATAAAGGTGCTCTACAGGTGTCTCCAAAGGTACTTGTTGGGTTGGCGTATTTCGAGATTAGGATTTGTCACTCCGATTGTCGGAGAGGTATCTCTGGGCCCACTCGGTAATGCACATCACTATAAGCCTTGCAAGCATTGTGACTAATAAGTTAGTTGCGGGATGATGTGTTATGGAACGAGTAAAGAGACTTGCCGGTAACGAGATTGAACTAGGTATCGAGATACCAACGATCGAATCTCGGGCAAGTAACATACTGATGACAAAGGGAACAACGTATGTTGTTATGCGGTCTGACCGATAAAGATCTTCGTAGAATATGTGGGAGCCAATATGGGCATCCAGGTCCCGCTATTGGTTATTGACCGGAGACGTGTCTCGGTCATGTCTACATAGTTCTCGAACCCGTAGGGTCCGCACGCTTAAAGTTACGATGACAGTTTTATTATGAGTTTATGTATGTTGATGTACCGAAGGAGTTCGGAGTCCCGGATGAGATCGGGGACATGACGAGGAGTCTCGAAATGGTCGAGACGTAAAGATCGATATATTGGACGACTATATTCGGACTTCGGAAAGGTTCCGAGTGATTCGGGTATTTTTCGGAGTACCGGAGAGTTACGGGAATACGTATTGGGCCTTATTGGGCCATACGGGAAAGAAGAAAAAGGGCCTTAAGGGTGGCCGCACCCCTCCCCTTGGTCTGGTCCGAATTGAACTAGGGAAGGGGGGCGCCCCCTTCCTTCCTTCTCTTTTTCCCTTCCTCTTTTCCTATTCCATATGGGAGGTGGAATCCTACTAGGACTAGGGAGTCCTAGTAGGACTCCACACTTGGTGCGCCCCCTCCTAGGGCCGGCCTCCTCCTCCCTTGCTCCTTTATATACGGGGGCAGGGGGGCACCCCAGAGACACAACAATTGATCCTTGAGATCTCTTAGCCGTGTGCGGTGCCCCCTCCACTATATTACACCTCGATAATACCGTTGCGGAGCTTAGGCGTAGCCCTGCGTTGGTAGAACATCATCATCGTCACCACGCCGTCGTGCTGACGAAACTCTCCCTCAACACTCGGCTGGATCGGAGTTCGAGGGACGTCATCGAGCTGAACGTGTGTAGAACTCGGAGGTGCCATGCGTTCGATACTTGATCGGTCGGATCATGAAGACGTACGACTACATCAACCGCGTTGTGATAACGCTTCCGCTGTCGGTCTACGAGGGTACGTGGACAACACTCTCCCCTCTCGTTGCTATGCATCACCATGATCTTGCGTGTGCGTAGGAAATTTTTTGAAATTACTACGTTCCCCAACACCGCCTGTGCAGTCGCGGCTTGGCGCGCCTCCTCCTCGAGGTCGCGCTCGAGCATCTCCTCGTACTCGCCGTGACGGCGCTCCTCGGCGAGTCGTCGCTGGCGCCACATCTTGAGGTACGCCGCCTCCTGCTCCGGGGTCGCCCCCATCCAAACCGGTGGCGCGGACACCCACCCGCGCACCACTCCCGTCCAGGAGAAGCGCGCGATGGGCTCCGGCTCCGGCTCCGGCTGCGGCTCTGGGTCGGCCTTGACGAGCTGTCGGGGAGGGAACGGCGGGGCCACCGGCGGCACGACGCAATCCCTGGCCGCGGAGAGGGTGAGGGCCTGCGCCATGGTCGCCTCGTAGCGAGCCTCCTCTTCCTCCACGGCCTCCACCCTGCGCCGCTCGTCCTCCTCGCTCTCGCGGTAGACCGCCGCAAGGGCTGCCTGGTCTTCCTCCCGGACGACGAGCGGGGGCGGTGGCACGATGCGGTCGACCTCCCGCACGCCGCATCGCCTCGCCTCCTCGTGCTCGAAGGCGAACCACCTCGCCCAGTTAGGCGCGTCGGTGGCGTAGGTGGCGTCGCGGCGCTGCTTCGGCGTCAGCATTGCCTGCCGGCGCCGCACCTCCTCCGCGGGCGCCCTAGTCGACCGCGGCGCCGCCAGCACTGGGATCCTCTCTGGATCCAGATGCCAGTCGTGCAGCAGGGTGACGTTGGGGTACGGCAGAGGGACGCGATGCTACCAGTGCCACTCTGCCTAGCGCACTGGCACGCTCACTCGCACCCTCTGTCGGCGAGCCGGCGCCGGCGGAGGCGGTACGAACTCAGAGGGGAAAGAGACGACGGGGGCCTTGCCCTTGGACTTGCTGCTGCCGGCGCCGGAGAAGAGCCCCATTTGGCTAGGGTTGGCTAGGGTTTTTGCTAGGGTTTGCCGGCGACGGGGGAGCGAGCTTGCCTAGATGGGGACGGCGAGTTTGGATGAGGACGGCCCCGCCACATGGTCGGCTTAAAAAAGGGCGATCGCCGTCGCTGACACGTGGGCCTGTGGTCATAAATTAAGCTGACCGCGAGTGGGTTGCCGCTAGGTGGGGACGCGACGGACAGCGAGAAGGCGCGCGTGGCGTCCGTTCGACGTCCGTGCCGACGCATTTGGGGCGTAAATTTGAAGTGATTTAGAGGAGGTCAAATAAAATTGAATTTGAGAAAATGTGCTCCAAATGAGCTCCTAGGCTAGGGTAAACAGTCCATTTGTAATCAAGTTTTTTGAACCTACTCTAAATGAGCCAAATGTTTTTTTATTAACACATATTCACTTTCCATGGTGTAGATTCGAAGTCTCACTATTTTTTGATTTTTTTGATTTTTTTTTAATTTTTCAAAAACAGAAGGTAACACCACCTCCTCTCCTTGAACTCTATGAAATCATGTACATGATAGCTCATATGTGTGAAGGTTTTCTCATGAAAATGACCATAGAGCAAGTTTATGATTTTTGGTTGGTAACATGTCACATAAGACAACATTGTGCGCAGGTTTTATATTTTTTGATTTTTTTAAAATTAATGGTGCTTATTTGACCTCGATCGTGCCAGCTAGGGTTTTTTCATGAAAATGACCATAGACCAAGTTTAGTATTTTTCCTCGTTAGTTTTTCTTATAAAACGACGAACGGCGAAGTTTTCATATTTTTTTGATTTTTTTAAATTAGTTATGCTCAGTCAAAGCCTTTGAAACCCCGTTGACCAGCTCAAAACCCCTCTAAACCCCGCGGGGTTTCGCCTAACCCTAGCTCCCAACATCAGCCGGCCGATCATACCCTCGCGCCAAGCGACAGCCCTCAGATCTGACCTTCTAGAAGGAAGTAGGTGGGCTGGCTGTGTGCAGGCTCCGCGCCGTTGGATCACAAGGACGGCTCCGCATCGTTGGATCGTGGGGCGATCCGCGAGAGGCGATCCTATTGGTTGTGCTCGGCTGCTCGCCCACCACTGACTCCGTGAAAAAAAAAACGTTGTTATTGGGCCCAAAAGGAAACCAAGCTCTGGTTGGGCCGTCGAATTGCGTCGTTTTTTTTTTACATCGTTTGCTCTGTTTTTTGTGAATGGCTCTGTATTTTTTCATCGTTTTTTGCATCGTTTGCTCTGTTTTTTGCATCGTTCTTTTTGTTCTATACAAATGTAAAATGACCAAATTTATAAGGGATAAATTTATTTTTATCATGTAAAATGGTCACAAACTATCAAAAAATGGGTCATTTTGCATTTGTATAATGGCCACAAGCCCTCTATCTCTTTTTATCCCTATGAATCATCCCTATGCCTCCATACCGAAATGTCTTTTCTTTGGTGTTTGTGGAAGGCTAGGAATGATTGACTTTTTCAAAGGAAAATCTCATTCCCCCATCAGGTGCACTTCATGGAAAAGGCAATCTCTGATTGTTGTAATATGGATGTAACTCAAAACCCCAGCCATGCTGATTCTTAGCGAACCATAACTTCCCCCAGGCCCAATGTTGTGCCTACTCAGGGTGCTACTATTTCTTCAGATCTTATTGCAGGTCCTAAGATTTACTCTGACGCCTCGTGGAAGAACACTAAGATTCCAGGAAGATCACACTTGCAGGATACAAGACTTGGGAAAAAAAATTCATTTCGTGGATGGTGCCTCGACTAGCAGCATCATGATACAAACCTCCATGGCGCAGGCCCCTTCCTCTCTTCTGGCTGAAGCTGGAGCTCTCTGGCTTGCTGCGGCTGTTGCAAAGTAGCTTAATTTGCAGGAAGTTACATTTTTCAAAGACAATTTGACTTTGGTCAAAGCAGCAGCTCAAAAAAAGCATCACTGCTTCTGAAACTAGATGGCAGATCAGGAAACATCTTGCAGATTTCTTCAGCTACACCAAGCAGATTTCCAGAGATATTAATGGTGTAGCCCACAATTGTGCTCATCAGGTTTTTTTTAGCAATGTGGAACCTGTCTTTAGTTGTAGTATCAAACAAGCTCATAGCCAATTTAGCTGCCCTTTCTTACAACATCTGTTAGTGCTTGATTGCCCAAGAGTTGTAACCCATGCTGTAACATGTACATGAGCGTAGTTTTAAATGAATTTGGCACCTTGAGCGCCGCTCCCTTGTTCAAAAAAACTAAAAAAAGCTTTCTGGCAAGCTGCAGAGAAACAGCCTTGGGTAAAACATTAGCATAATGCGCCTAATGGCATAACACAACATAACATAGAAATACCTTGCTGGCAATAGTAAAGTTCGACTCTTTGTAATCCTGCATTCTCATGGTCGAAGGATATGTACCAGTCAGATGACTCATGAAAGGGCAATAAAATTTCGACTTCTGAATTTGGAATTGCATTTAGCTAGGAAATTTGTTCCCCTTACAAACTTTGTTATATATACAACTATTACTATCATCGCAGATTATGTTAAGCCATTTTATGAAATACAGATGATTGCTAAAAGTAACAGGCTAATTAAAACAAGATGTTCAGCCATTTTCCAAAGATGTTTCCAGCTACTTAAAACAAGTCAAAACTGGAACATGCATATAAGCCAAAACTTAACTGCATCATTAAAGATAAGTTCCAAGTAAAGTCATAGAAAACCAAGATCCATTTTCTAAAGGAAAATGCAGACCAACATCTCACCAAAAACATGACTTCACGAGAGACGGATTAGTTTCAGAACATAAGCCAAACAACCAAGGATCAGCCAATAGATATTTAAGAAATGGACCTTAGTTAACGAATAAGATTTGCAAGCATTTGGGTGAAGCTTTCATGAATTATTAGCCCAGCCACCCAAACCCAAAAATAAAATAAAAGTAAGAGGCTTCATGTAGTGCTCCAGCTGAGCATTACAATTCCAACTGATATAAGCCCAACTATTAAGTCAAAATCATTCAAGGAAAAGAAGTCATAGATGTGAAATATCAGAAGCGTCTCACCTCCCTTGGGAGGCCGCGTAGTGCTTTATTGATTGATCGGGGCTTATCCCGTGTAGCGCATACATTGTTCTGTTGCAGACGTGGTTGGCAAGGAGAGAATAAAGAAGTAAGAAAAAGCAACAGTGAGAAGTAAATAAGCTAGTGGTAGACGGTGAGCGAATGCAAGCCTTCCGATCTTCTTCTCCGTCGTCGATCCCCAGCCGTTCATTATCTGAACCGGTACAGTTAACTGAACACTAGAACACCTTGCAAGTTCAGTCTGACAATGCCCCCTTGCGAGCGCGATCTTGCCTTCAAGTAGCTGAAGGTTGACTTTGCCATGCTTCGACTGTCTTCTTGAAAAAGGCTGGGAATGTATGCTTCATGAAATCCACATCTTCCCAAGTTGCATCATCCAGTGGAAAATTCTCCCATTGTACAAGCCATTGGACAACCGGTCGATTGTTGCGAGGGATCTGTTGGGTCTGAAATACGATAACAGGTTCAGTTCTGGTACGCTCTTCAGGATCACCTAGAGGTAAATCAGCACAGGGAACTGCATTGGGTCCGATGTGTTTCTTCAGCTGGCTGATGTGGAACACTGGCTGATGTGTTTGCAGCTACAGGTGATATGTCACGTTGCCCACATGATACAGTACTCGAAATGGTCCGTAAAACTTGCTTTGCAGCTTGATGTGAGAGAGAAGGCCGAAAGCATTCAGACGATATGGTTGAAGCTTCAAGTAAACCATGTCACCTACTGCGAGAGTCCTTTCGACTCGCTTGCAATCTGCATATTTCTTCATGCGCTGCTGGGCGATTAAGAGATTGTACTTCAGTGTTGACAGCAGTTGTTGTCTGCCAGTTAAGGAACACTATGCCTCACTGTCAGTAGTGCCTTCCATAGAGAACTCATTGATTTGTGGCTGTGGATATATATCCATATATAAGGCCTCGAAAGGAGTCTTTTGGAGAGACGAATGAAAGGAACTGTTGTACCAGTATTCAGCCATGGGTAAATGCTGGACCTGTTTCTTCGGATCAGTAGAAACCATGCAGCAAAGGTAATTTTCAATACACTGGTTCACACCTTGACCTTGCAAGTTCAGTCTGACAATGTCGCATTCTCCATTGGAGATGCATTTTGATGTATGAGTTCCATATCAAGAAAGACTTTCGCCAAAGATGTTTCCAGCTAATTAAAACAAGTCAAAACTGGAACAAAACCATATAAGCCAAAGCTTAACGGCATCATAATTCATAAACCAAGATTCGTTTTTTTAAAGAAAAGCCAACAAAGTGTAGACCGGCATTTCAATCAATAGTTTCAGAATAGAAACCAAACAACCATAAGGATCAACCAAACAACATATTTAAGAAATGGACCTCAATCAACAAACAAAATTTGAAATCATTTAGGTGAAGCTTTCACTGATTAGTAATCCAGCCACCCAGACCCAAAAATAAAATAAAATAAAATAAAATAAAGAGGCTTCATGTCATGCTCCAGCTAAGCATTACAAATTCAATTGATCTAAGCCCAACTGTTAAGCCAAAATCATTCAAGGAAAAGAAGTCATCCAATTTTAGCAAAGAAACCAATATTAAAGCACCGTGTCACATGCTGAGTATCAAGGCAGAATGAATATAAATCTGTTCTTAACAGTTCAACATGGAAAAAGAAGGACAGCAAGAACTTGAATAGCGAAAACAAACTGCTAACTATTGATAGGGAAAATGCTCTCAGGTTATTATTATACTCCCTCTTCTAGTTCTGGAAAAGTTGTTGGTTTAGGCATGGGTTTAATTAACTTTTTCCAAACTTTGACTCGCTATATTTCAAAATATTTTT
Organism: Triticum aestivum; assembly: GCF_018294505.1. Classification (NCBI taxonomy): domain Eukaryota; kingdom Viridiplantae; phylum Streptophyta; class Magnoliopsida; order Poales; family Poaceae; genus Triticum; species Triticum aestivum. The sequence continues at coordinate 168,171,932 of NC_057811.1, read as the reverse complement.
GGATTGGGTATGTGAAAACAATGTGTAGGTTTATCTCATAAACTATTTTCAAAACAATATTGTCTTGAAGAGCTTTACAGTAATAATGTATAATAAAAATAAAGGTTATCTCTCATAAAGTATTTTAAAGAAGTATAAATTTGAAGAGTTTTATAGTTGAGAAAATAAGCAGTAAAAGTTGCATTATGGGGGCTTCTTCAGAACTAGACTAGAGGGAGTATGTTCATCATTGAGCAACACACACATATTGTGGTGCTTCCCCATCAACCTAAAGCCTATTTTTATTCACAAAAAAAACTAAAGCTTATTTAAAAGGTGTATACCATCCAATTTAAGAGATAATTTTTAATTCTGGAAAATTTAGTGGTTTTGATTTACGTTTTGTTAGTGTAAATAAACAGAAATTACTATGTAAAAGAGGGGGAGAGGTGGTAGATCTTACCAGTGTGTGTTACCTGATCTGACTGGAGCTAATGAGGGTTCCCAAATCCGACACCGAACCATCTTGCGGTTAACAGCTGAAGGATATTGTCTTTAACCTCGCAGTATCTTTGGGCCCAGCCTTTTGGTTCGGTGTCATCAACTCCTAAGCCAGGAGCCCGGTCCTTTGAGTCGAGGTTGATTGGATCTTTCCAATCAGCCACATAAGCGGACACGCGCCTCTTGAACTTGACTTTGAACTCCGGCCAAGCTTGGTATTTGTAGTGGTTAACACGTGCCAACGCAGTCCAGATGCTTTTGAAAGCAGGCTTGAGCTTAAAATGATGGACCACATTCATGAGGGATGGTTCCACGGCGTCGAGACGGACCAAGGATTTGTGCCGCTGCGGGTTCTTCAACCGGCAAGTGTAGCCCTGGCAGACCCCCTCTGGTGGATGTGCTGTTTGGCCCGAGGGGGCAAAGTCATAACAAGCAAGGTATATTTGGCCAACGCTATCATCAACAGAAATGACGGGCTCTAGCAAAGATTTTGATGGCTTCTCTAATCCTGCCCAGCTTGTTGAGAAGATGAACTCATCAACATCTATGACAGCCATCCATTGGCACGAAGCTTGCTGTGTGGCCGCGCAATGAGACAGACCAGCTTCTTGGACCTTGGTCCAAGGCCATGGCACGGTTGTGATGTTGAGCCCGGAGGATATGAGCTGCGCCACTAGGCCTGCCAAGTTGTCCTCGCTGCAATTATCGTAGATAAAGAACTGATCCACCCCAATCGCACTATGGTAGAGTGCCCACTCCCTGAGAAACTTGGAGATGTTGCGTCCCATTGTGCAGGCGCAAATTGAACTCTTGTGGGGAGTCAGCGAAGAAGATTCAGCTTGCTGTCGACGAAAGGTTGCAAGGGAGGGCATGGGATCCTCGCCGGTGACCCCTAGTGTGACAAGAACCTTGGTGCTTCCTCCTGACTTGACAGGTGTAGGCGGCGAGGGGCAGCGAGTAACTTGCTGTACTGAGCTGATTGCCGGCGTAGATGCCAGCATGGTACCGGCGCCGTCGCTGTAGCGATACAGGCACTGAAGACCTTGGCGGCCGCTGATTCCCTTAGCGAAGACGAGCACGTCGCCTCCGTCCAGAAGAGCCGAGTCAAACACTATCGGGTCGCTGCTCCAGTTAAGCAATGCGCGGCCCGGAGAAGGAGAAGGGGGATCTGGAGCAGCTGCGGCGGCCGAGGAGGTGGAGGAGTGGAGTAAGAGCGGCGCTTGGAGCTGCTGGAAGCTCTGCGCTGGCTCGGGAAGGCGGCAGACGTATGCGTGAAGCCCGGACGCCGGCAGCCTCCCGAGCGGTCTCGCCGGGGAGGACGCCCCACCCTGGAAGGCGCAGATGGCGTCGCCGGTAGGCTCAGTGTCGTCGAGGACCAGGACCTCCTGGTCGGGAAGGAGGACCGCATCCGCCTCCTGCGGCGGCGGCGAGTGGCCGGCGCGGAGGCGGAGGGGGAGAAGGCGCCGCGCGAGGCTGTCATCGCTGAGGCGGAAGGGCGAGTATTGGGATTGCGGGGACGGCGACGGCGACGGCGAAAAGTCGGCAGCGAACGGGAAGGGCGGGGGCGCCGGACTGTCGGCGACGAGCGGGAAGGGGGCGCCGAGGCCGAGGGGCAACGAGAAGACCGGGCGGCCCGAGTAGGCGTTGTGGCCTCCGCTTCCGGCTAACAGTAGGAGAGCTCCGACTGAGACGCCGCCGACGATGCGGCGCAGCCGGCTGCAGCGGCGGTGGCGCGGCATATTGGATTTGGCGGGAGCAGAGAAGGAGCTCGATTTGGCGGGAGCAGGAGCGTGGTCTGGCGGGAGCAGCGGGAGCTCGAAGGCGAAAGATTGAGATTTCGCGGGAGCAGGAGCAGAGCTTCGATTGCTGGGTTGCGACCGAGAAGACGGTCTCGATCGATCTGGGTCTAGGGTTTTCGACCCGACCCGAACACGGATTGGGTTTTTTTTTCCCGAGTCAGGCTGTCGGGCCGCTGGGTCGGTTCCACTTCCCGCGTCGGTCGGGATTGGGCTCCACCACGTCATTACGATCAGGCAGGCTGGTTTTTGCAAAACGTGTTTTCTTTTTTTGCAATATAAAACGTGTCGCCTTCTAACTTCAAATCTGCACCGAGCCTCCGAAGAGAGCGGTTAGGGTTAGGGTTAGGGTTTGCGGATCCATCCCGTATCCCCGGCCTGAACAGATACTTCAAATCGGGCCGTCCCGGAAAAAAATTGTGAGGTCCCGCATCCGCGAGCCCAATTCTGTCATATGTGCGGGCTTTCGCCCGATTTTGCCGATCCCCTTTCCGTTGTCCCGAACCCACTTCTGCCGGCTTCACCTCCCACCCCGCCGCTGCCGCCAATCCGTCCTCTGACCTCGCCGTCCTTCCTCGCGGCTCCGGAATTCAGCCGGATGGCCGCCCCCTGGTGCGTCATAACATGCGTCGCCGCGGCTCTATACGCCTGATACGTCTCCAACGTATCTATAATTTTTGATTGTTCCATGCTATTATATTATCTGTTTTGGATATTTAACGGGTTTTATTATACACTTTTATATTCTTTTTGGGACTAACCTACTAACCAAAGGCCTAGTGCAAATTGCTGTTTTTTTTTCCTATTTCAGTGTTTCGCAGAAAAGGAATATCAAACGGAATCCAAACGGAATGAAACCTTCGGGAGAGTTGTTTTTAGAACAAATGCAATCCAGGAGACTTGGAGTGGACGTCAAGGAAGCAACGAGGCAGCCGCGAGGTAGGAGGGCGCGCCCAGTGAGGTAGGCGCGCCCCCACCCTCGTGGGCCCCTCGTAGCTTCACCGACCTACTTCTTTCACCTATATATACTCATATACCCCGAAAACATCGAGGAGCACCACGAAACCCTATTTCCACCGCCGCAACCTTCTGTATCCGTGAGATCCCATCTTGGAGCCTTTTTCGGCGCTCTGCCGGAGGGGGAATCGATCACGGAGGGCTTCTACATCAACACCATGGCCTCTCCGATGATGTGTGAGTAGTTTACCACAGACCTTCGGGTCCATAGTTATTAGCTAGATGGCTTCTTCTCTCTCTTTGGATCTCAATACAAAGTTCTCCTCGATCTTCTTGGAGATCTATTTGATGTAATACTTTTTGCGGTGTGTTTGTCGAGATCCGATGAATTGTGGGTTTATGATCAAGTTTATCTATGAACAATATTTGGATCTTCTCTGAATTCTTATAGGCATGATTTGATATCTTTGCAAGTCTCTTCGAATTATCAGTTTTGTTTGGCCTACTAGATTGATCTTTCTTGCAATGGAAGAAGTGCTTAGTTTTGGGTTCAATCTTGCGGTGCTCGATCCCAGTGACAGCAGGGGAAACGACACGTATTGTATTATTGCCATCAAGGATAAAAAGATGGGGTTTATATCATATTGCTTGAGTTTATCCCTCTACATCATGTCATCTTGCCTAATGCGTTACTCTATTCTTATGAACTTAATACTCTAGATGCATACTGGATAGCGATCGATGTGTGGAGTAATAGTAGTAGATGCAGAATCGTTTCGGTCTACTTGACACAGACGTGATGCCTATATACATGATCATGCCTAGATATTCTCATAACTATGCGCTTTTCTATCAATTGCTCGACAGTAATTTGTTCACCCACCGTAGAATTTGCTATCTTGAGAGAAGCCACTAATGAAACCTATGGCCCCCGGGTCTATTTTCCATCATATTAATCTCCCGTCAACTAGCTATTTATGTCGTCATTTATTTTGCAATCTTTACTTTTCAATCTATACAACAAAAATACCAAAAATATTTATCTTATTATCTCTATCAGATCTCACTTTTGCAAGTGGCCGTGAAGGGATTGACAACCCCTTTATCGCGTTGGTTGCAAGGTTCTTAATTGTTTGTGCAGGTACTAGGGACTTGCGTGTAGTCTCCTACTGGATTGATACCATGGTTCTCAAAAACTGAGGGAAATACTTACGCTACTTTGCTGCATCACCCTTTCCTCTTCAAGGGAAAACCAACGCATGCTCAAGAGGTAGCAACGCCCTGGACTCACACGGCCGCAACTCCTTCCGCTGCTGCTCCAATTCCTTCCGCCGCCGCTCCATGTGTTGCCTTCTAACTCCAAATCAACACCGAGCCTCCAGAGAGAGCGGTTAGGGTTAGCAAGGCGAAAAGGAGGCGACATGGTCCTTTTGCGTTTCGTCGGCTATTGCTGGTTTCCTCTCCCTTCGTCGGCCGCTCCAGCAACGGTAGGGAGGAGGACTCTCGGATTTATCCGTCAGGTGTGTTCTTAGTAGGGTTAAGATTTATTAAGACGTTCTTGAGGCCGCGTTGCATCAACCAGACCATAGATAGAGCCGTGTGTCGTCAGATCAATCCGGTTCAACACCGCGAAGCATCACCCACCTTGTTGCGTCCCCTCCTGGCTTGTAGCATCGTCGGAGGAGGTTTGACATGACTTGGGTTGTTCTACGCCCACAACCATCTCATCTGGGACGTCCCCTTTCTAATTGGCCTCCACAACGGGATTTGGCCGTCAAAGGCTCTCTCCATTCTATGTAAGATTTTTGAACTCATCCGGGGCGTCCCGTCTCTAGTTGATCCCCAGTGGCACTTTCCGTTTCTACGGAAGATTTGGGACTCGAAGAACACCCGCGTCTTCCAAAATGATGTCCAGTCCGCTGGCTTCACTGTTAAGAAAATAATAAGCGACTTCACCCTTTGGTCCTCTATTAGATTCAAATATCCAAGGTCTCCGCCACCTTGTCTCCGCGTCAATGCCTCTCCCCGCGATCAAATGCTCGAGTGTCTGCTCCTCAAAGATTGCCTCAACTCCAAAAGCAATCTCTTCCACATGAACATCACCCCCGGTAGCTCCTGCCCCAGCTGCGAGGATGTGCTGCACATGTTCATCCAATGCCTGCATGCTACTCGGGTTAGGCAAGAGTTGGGCCTTTCGAAGCTCACCACAATGGACCTCATCTGGGACGTTCACTCTCCACTTGGCCTCGTCAACGACATTTTGAGGCTCAGAAGGTCGCCTCCTTGTCTTGGCGTCAATAACTCTCCTCGCGCTCAATTTCCTGGGTGTCTACTCTTCAAAGATTGCCTTAGCTCAAAAGCAATCTCTTCCACAAGAACATCACCCCCAATTGCTCCTGCCATAGTTGCGATCATGCTTCTCGGGTTTGCAAGACTTGGGCCGTTCCACACACCCCACCATCGACCTCATCTGAGACGTCCCCTCTCCGGTTGGCCTCGGCGATGAGATTTGACCATCTGTGGCTCTCTCTCCATTCTATGAAAGATTTGGGATTCAAGGAACATTTGTGTTTTCCTCAACAAAGACCAACCCATGGGCATCCCTTCACCCTTTGGTCCTTGAGATTCAAAGATCTCGCTTAGAATGTCCCCGCCTTGTCTTGGGGTCAATACCTCTCCCTCACGCTCAAATTCCTGGGTGTCTGCTCTTCAGAGATTGCCTCAACTCAAAAGCAATCTCTTCCACAAGAACATCACCTCTAGTAGCTCCTTGCCCCAATTGCGAGCACGGTACTCAAGTCTGGCAAGACTTGGGCCATTCCATGCCCACTGCCATCGACCTCATCTGGGACGTCCCCTCTCCGATTGGCCTCGACAACGAGATTTGGCCATCCGTGGCTTGATGATCCAAAAGTATAGGGGATCAATCGTTGTCCTTTCGATAAGTAATAGTGTTGAACCCAACGAGGAGCAGAAGGAAATGGCAAGCGTTTTTCAGCAAGGTATTCTCTGTAAGCACTAAAATTATCGGTAATAGATAGTTTGATAGCAAGGTAATTTGTAACGAGCAACAAGTAGTAACGGTAACAAAGGTGCATCAAGGTAGCCCAATCCTTTTTATAGCAAAGGGCGGGCCGGAACGGTCTCTTATAATAAGTAAAGCGTTCTTGAGGACGCACGGGAATTTCATCTAGTCACCTTCATCATGTTTGTTTGATTTGCGTTCGCTACTTTGATAATTTGATATGTGGGTGGACCGGTGCTTGGGTGATGTTCTTACTTGAACAAGCCTCCCACTTATGATTGCCCCCTCTCGCAAGCATCGGCAACTGGGAAAGAATAATTAAGATAAATCTGACCATAGCATGAAACATATGGATCCAACTCAGCCCCTTCACTACAAAAAAATACACTTCCGTGATGATACGTGTTTGTCACAGTAGGTCACGTTTTCTGTCATGCATGTACATCCATGACGCTTTTATGACAGAATCAAGAAAGTCATACATGTGCTGTCGTAGAAGTGTTCCATGACAGTACCAAAATTATCATCATGGAAGTGTCCACTTCCATGACGATAAATGGCACGTCATGGAAGTGCTTTCGTCAAGGGTAACTGACACGTGGCATCCACCGTAACGGGTCGCCGTTAAGCTATCGGGTTCCGGTTTGGATCCGATAACCCGTTAACAGCCCGAACCAATTGGGATTTTCCACGTGTAAAATTCTCATTCGCCGGCGGATCCACGTGTCGGCCCAGCGTCGGGACAGTTGTCAACCAACGAATGGACGGGACGCGCCTATGATACGTCGACACGTGGCTCGGCCCAACAGTGCCCATTTAGGTCAAAAGGCCGGCCCGTTTGACTTGGTCAAAAGGTAGCGGCCGACCCACTTAAAGCCTGTTAGCGGCCTGTTCGCATATAGCCCATTTACAGCCCGCTAACTCACGGCCCATTATGGCCTATCCGAATTAGACCCAATAGCGTCATCTGGGCCATCCAATATGATTCCAGCCCATTGTAACTTCCCGTGCATGTATGGCCCATGACGTCTTTCGGCCCATATGAGGCTCTTTTTAACTCTTGGCCCATTAACGGTCCGTGGTGAAACTGGCCCATAACGAACAATGCATCGCTTTATACATATTATCGGCCCATTATTCCATTGGGCTGTTTCCAGCCCGTGTTATCTTTTGGCCTTCTCGGGGCCCATTTATTCTTGGGATGATTTGCAGCATTCGATTACTTACGGTTCGTTACTGGCCTATTTTGGTTGTGGGCCAAATTCAACGCGTGGTTAAAGTCGGCCCGTTTGTGGCCCGTTATCCGTTGGGCCGTTTTCATAGCGTCATCAAATACGGCCGATTAACGACGGCCCGTTATGGTCGGCCCATGAACGAACGATTCCAACTCTAGCCCGTTTATGGCCCATAATGCAGTCTGTTATTGGACCATGTTTGGCCAATCGATCATATGGCCCGTGAAGGCCCATTGCTTCTACGACCCGTAGAAGGCCCATTGCTTCTACGGCCTGTAGAAGGCCCATTGTTTCTACGGCCCGTAGGAGGCCCACGGTCACTAAAGTAGATATGTAGCCCATGGTTATTGTGGCCTAGTTTTATAAAATAGGTTATTGCAGACACTAGCAAACCACGGAAAAAGAACTGCACTGACTACAAGCAAACAAATAAACAAGACAACAAGGAAATAAATAAGCAAGCAAATTACGCTAGGCTATCACGGCTATTACACATATTACAACCACTGGGCATCAAAGTTCGCCACCAGTGCAAATATGGGGAACAAAGCAGCATATTACATACACTGGTTGTCAAAGTTGGCGACGAGTGCAAATAAACGCCACAGGAAAACAAGTCCATCACTGAAACCACTTCACAGGAGCTCAAGAAACAATATCCTGGGTATCCACCATGCTAGCAAGACGCTTAGCAAGCTTATTAGCTTTCTCTTGTTTGGCGCTTAAATCCTCCAGTGCTTGTTGTTGCACCAGAAAGTATGCATCCGAATTCTGCAAGGACTTCCTCGGTCCTTCGGCTTCCTGTCGCAGCACATCTGATCGATGTCTTTCAACTTGAAGTTGAGACTCAAGAAGCCGAACTGATTCAGGCAGCGAGTTCGAAGAGCTGGTGCCAACAGTAGTGGCCAGTAACTAGAACACTACATCAAGACAGGACTTTGGGGTTTTCTTAGTGTCTTCAATATACTCCCTCCGTCTAGGTGTGTAAGTGTAAGTGCATCTAGTGCCACCCAGGAACCACCGTACTGTTAAGTGGGGTCCCAGTGAACAAAGTCAGAGTGACTGAAGTGATGCTCAACCAAAATCCTATGTCTTCGAGCGAAGACAATGAGAGCAAATCTTATCCAGAGCTGGATGAGTCAGCTTTACTTGTAGCCCAAGTCAAGCTGCCGCGTGTGTTTGAAATCTGTCCGTTGGAACACGTGTCAGTTCCTTAGTGACCCAGGGTCATTTCGGACAAATCAGGTCGGGCTGCCTAGTGGCTATAAATAGCCCACCCCCTACACCATAAATTGGTGGTTGCTCAGAGTTAGTGCTCGGCTTTTGTCGTTTGAGGGCAACCCACCTCCGAAGTTTTTGAGAGAGAGAAATCCTTGCGAGGACAAAGCCCAAACACCCAGAGCCAAAGAGTGTTAGGCATCACTGAAGTCTTTCTGTCCGCGTGACCTGAAGACTTGTTACACTTGAGGACTGTGAATCCTCCAGCCGGTTAGGCGTCGCGTTCTGAGCATCCAAGAGTCATTGTGGATCGCCGGTGAACGAAGTCTGTGAAGGTTTGGAAGTCTACCTTGAAGACTTACCAGAGTGATTGGGCGAGGACTGGGTGTCCTTATCTCAAGGGTAATAAGGTGAAGACACGGTCTTCTGAGTTAAATCTCAGCCTCCCTAACCAGACGTACAGTTGTCACAGCAACTGGAACTGGTCCAACAAATCCTTGTCCTCACCAAGCGACTGGTTCTATCTTCTCCCTCTCTTTATTTACAGTTTGTCTTCGTGAAGTCATTGCCTGCCTGTGTTACCTGTTTGACTTCACTGTGTGACTTCTATTGTTGTTTGGCTTTATACTATCTTCCATCCTGATCATTACTCCCTAGCTGCTATTAGTCTTCATGCTTTCACTTCATTGAATACTTGACTATGGCTTGCTTAGTGTAGTCTACCTTCCGCTGCATATCAATAGGTTCATTTCTATTGTTTGTCTTCGAAAATCTCATGTTTTGAAGACTTTCATAAAAATCGCCTATTCACCCCCCCTCTAGTCGATAACTAGCATTTTCAATTGGTATCAGAGCAAGGTACTCCCTTGTTCTGTGTGATTCGGTTTAACCACCTGGAGTTTTAGCTATGTCGACTGCAGGGATAATCAAAGTCTCCGCTGCATGCCCCGTCTTCGATGGAACTGAATATCCCTACTGGAAGAATAAGATGCGCATGCATCTTGAAGCCATTGATGTCGACCTCTGGTATGTCGTCAAGAATGGTGTTCCCAAGACTGGTGAAGGTGTCACCCCTGCTAATGTCAAGAAGTTCATTCAACTAGATTCTACTGCCAAGAACATCATCTGTGGTCATCTAACCAAAGGGCAGTATGGCCGTGTGACTGCTCTGGAAACGTCGAGGCTAGTCTGGGACTGGCTCTCCAAGGTCAACGAAGGCGTCTCAACCCAGAGAGATCAAAGGATCAGTGTTCTTCGCAACCGCTTCAAGAGAAACAACAATGAGAATGTCCAGCTCACGTTTGATCACCTCACTGACATCACAAATGAGCTTCGTGCTCTCGGCGCCACTGAGATCACCAAGCATGAAATCGTCAAGACACTGCTGAGATCACTTGACAGCTCGTTTGACACCCTTGCCCTGATGATACAAGAACGCCCTGACTTCAAGACACTCGATCCGCCTGATATACTTGAGAGGCTCAACACACATGAGTTCCAGCTATTTGAGAAAAGAGATATCTATGGTCCCAACTATGGCCGAACTCGCGCTTTGAAGGCAAAAGCCGTTTCCTCATCTGAAGAAGAATCTGACTGCAGTTCTGGTGATCCTGAAGACATTGGAAAGGAGCTTGCTATGCTTGTGAAGAAGTTCTAGAAGTTCACTAAGAAGAAGGGCTTCAGAAAGTCTTCACGATCCAGCTCAAGAAATGATGAAGCTTCAACTCATGATTACAAGAAGAGAACATGTCACAAGTGCAAGAAACCTGGACACTACATCTCTGAGTGTCCACAGTGGGAACAAGAAGAAGAAGAAGAGCAAGGAATATGATTCTGATGACAACAGCAAGAAGAAATCCTCAAAGTCTTCTTCCAAGTCCTCGTCCAAGTCTTCATCACATAAGAAGAGCTCATCTGGCAAGGCTCGTGCTTTTGTTGGCAAGGAGATGGATTCAGAGGAGGAGTCTGCTTCTGAGGAGGCGGAGGTGGAGTCTGAGGTGGAGTCCGACCCTGGCGTTGCAAGTCTGGCTCTAGCTACAGCCTACGTTGCCAAGTCCATCTTCAACACTGAAGACAATGGCCCCGTCACCAACGCCGATGCTAATGACAAGGACGACTCTGCTCCCACCTACTGCTTCATGGCACGAGGTGCCAGGGTAAAATCACGCGATGCTTACTTTCAAACATCAAGTGAAGATGACTCTGATTGTGAATCCAAACCCAGCTACAAAACACTTGCTAAAATTGCAACTGAACAACAGAAAGCTATGGAACATGCTCAAAAACTGTTAGACAAAAGCGATGACCTGTTGGACGTGGAAATGACCCGTTCTCAGTCCTTAATTGAAGACATAAAAAATCTTCATGTTAAGTACCAGGAACTTGAAAGTCGTCATGAAACACTCTCAACCACTCATGAAAAGCTTTCCTATGATTATCTTCAAAGGAAGCAAGAGCTTGAGAAATTGAGAGCGGCTCATGAAGATCTTCAAAAGGAGAATGAGTCACTTCACGCTCAACAGATCAGTCCCGCTCAGGAAGGATTTGAACCACCATGTCTAAAATGCCTTGAGTGTGATAACGCTACTTCTATTGCTGAATATTCTACTGCTGCTACTGTTGCAATATCTTCAACTGTTGATGTGGTAACTAACCCCTCTGCTGAGGATACCACTACTATTGCTGATGAAAATGCTAGGTTGAAGACATTGCTTGAAACAGGGATGTACAAAAGTCTCAAAGGGCATCAGACACTGTGCGATGTCCTCAAAAAGCAGATTCAGAACCGAAACCCTAGGAAAGAGGGTGTTGGGTTCGAGAGGAAAATGAATGTTGATGGCTCCTACTGGAAGCCTGAGCAGTACCCCAAAACCACATGGGTTGCTGCAAAGGGACCTTCAGTGGATCCATCCACCTTATCTGGCTTCACTTGTGCTAACCCTATTATCATTGATGAATCCTTTGATGCAAACTATAAACTGTTTAAGAATCGGAATGGTGAAGTGTTTGCCAGGTATATTGGTACTAACTGCAGGAATGGGCCACCTATGAAGAAGATCTGGGTTCCCAAAAGGTGTCTTGAGAATCTTCCTGTGAATGTCATCATGACACCGCCTGGGAAGAAGACAAATCCCAGACAAAAGACTTCATATGGCCCAAAGGCTTCATACAGATAGAGGACTCACCTGAGTCACCCTAACGCCAATGTTTTGCAGGGAAATCATACTCAGACTTATGAATATGAGCGTGTTTCTTCAAACCGCTATGTTCATAAAACTAAGAACTTTTCTGCTTATTCATATAAGTACTATTCACCTCCTGCAAGGCTATTTGCTAGGGCTTCAAAGCCGAAGTTCTCAGATGCTGCACTTAGACTCATTGCTTCTAAGCCACCCCTGAAGATGTGGGTGGTTAAGAAGAATTAACTTTCTTTTGCAGGGAAAGGTCTCCAGCCGAAAATCAAAGGCGTCTGATGCTAATGCTGGGGACCTAAAACATCTTGTAGGGCGCAAGATCAAGTGCCCAAATGGTCTCACTATGTATTTTGTTCCTGAAACGCTTGCCAATCATCCTACTGATCTGAGCTTTGATAATCCTCTTGTGCGTCAAATGTTTATGCTTCACAATACTCTTGGTGAAGCCTATCCCCCTAACTGTACTGTAGGGTATGACACCTCATGCTTCAGAATGGATTATGGACAACGGATGCACTAATCATATGACTGGTGATCGAAGTCTTCTCATGGACTCAACTTTACGTCCATCTGACAAGAGTCACATCACATTTGCTGACACTGGTAAAAACAAGGTATTGGGTCTAGGTAGAGTTGCAATCTCAAAGGATCAGCACATGGATAAAGTGATGCTTGTTGAATCCCTTGGTTTCAACTTAATGTCTGTCTCAATGCTTTGTGACTTGAACATGATTGTGATATTTGGAAAATATTGTTGCCTTGTACTAATGGAATCTGACAAGTCTCTAGTCTTTGAAGGGTATCGGAAAGATGATCTATACATGGTAGATTTCTCAGCAGGACCACAGCTTGCCGTATGTCTTCTAGCAAAAGCTTCAGAGTGCTGGCTCTGGCATCAGAGGCTAGGGCATGCTGGCATGAGGAACTTGCACACTCTCGCAAAGAAGAAGCACGTCATAGGCATCAAGGGCGTCAAGTTCAAGAAAGATCATCTGTGCGGTGCCTGCGAAGCTGGAAAGATGACAAGGGCCAAGCATCCCTCGAAGACAATCATGATGACATCTCAACCCTTCGAGCTGCTACACATGGACTTATTTGGCCCTACTCACTACTCTACTCTCACTACTACTGCTTGTCTTTATGGCTTCGTCATTGTTGATGATTATTCAAGATATACGTGGGTGCACATAATTCTCTACAAGACTGAAGTGCAGGATGTCTTCAGACGCTTCGCCAACCGTGCCATGAACAACTATGACGTCAAGATCAAGCATATCAGAAGTGACAACGGCACAGAGTTCAAGAACACCGGCCTCGACCTTTACTTGGATACATTGGGGATCACTCATGAGTTCTCAGCTCCATACACACCTCAACAAAATGGCATCGTGGAGCGCAAGAACAGAACACTCATTGAGATGGCTTGGACGATGCTGGATGAATACAAGACTCCAAGAAAGTTCTGGCCTGAAGCTATTGATACTGCATGCCATGTCATCAACCGTGTTTATCTTCACAAGCTTCTGAAGAAGACATCCTATGAACTCCTCACTGGTAAGAAGCCAAATGTCAGTTACTTCAGAGTATTTGGTGCTAGGTGCCGGATCAAGGATCCACATCACACTTCAAAATTTGCACCGAAAGCACATGAAGGTTTTATGCTTGGTTATGGAAAGGATTCGCACTTCTACAGAGTCGTCAACCTCTTTCACTATAAAGTGGTTGAAACTGTGGATGTGCTGTTCGATGAGACTAACGGCTCGCAAAGAGAGCACCTGCCAAATGTGCTAGATGAAGTTCCACCTAGTGAATCCATCAAGCTAATGGGAACTGGAGAAATCATACCGTCTGAAGCACAGCCTGAAGAGGAACTTATCATTTTTGCACCTAATCAACCAGAAGACAATGCTTAGCCCGAAGACAATCCTTCTAACGATGACAATGATCAGCAAGAGCAAAATCTTCGTCCAGTTCATCCTCGTGTTGCAAATGAAGTACAGATTGAGAAGATAATTGATAGCATCAATGCACCTGGTCCACTCACTCGTTGAAGAGCAACACAGCTAGCAAATTTCTGTGGGCACTTTGCATTTGTCTCAATATCTGAACCCAAGAAAGTTGCTGAAGCCTTCATGGAACCTGAATGGATTCAAGCTATGCAAGAAGAGCTTCAACAGTTCAAGCTGAACAATGTCTGGGAACTTGTCAAGCGTCCTGACCCCCGCAAGCACAACATAATAGGCACAAAATGGATATATTGCAACAAGCAAGACGAGCATGGTCAAGTTGTTAGAAACAAGGCTCGTCTCGTTGCTCAAGGATACACTCAAGTTGAAGGGATTGACTTCGATGAAACATTTGCTCCTGTGGCTAGGCTTGAAGCTATTCGCATATTGCTAGCCTATGCAAATCATCACAACATCCTGCTGTATCAAATGGATGTGAAGGGTGCATTTCTCAATGGCAAGATTGAAGAAGAAGTGTACGTTGCACAACCTCCTGGCTTTGAAGATCCAAAACATCCTGACATGGTATACAAGCTTAACAAGGCACTGTATGGCCTCAAACAAGCCCCTCATGTTTGGTATGATATACTCAAAGACTTCCTGAAGAGCAAAGGCTTCAAACCTGGTTCCCTAGATCCTACACTCTTCACGAAGACATATGATGGTGAACTGTTTGTGTGCCAAATCTATGTGGATGACATTATCTTCGGCTGCACCAACCAGAAATACAGTGATGAATTTGGACACATGATGCAAGAGCAATATCAGATGTCCATGATGGGTGAGTTGAAGTTCTTCCTTGGTCTTCAAATTCGTCAACAAAGCAATGGCATCTTCATATCTCAAAGAGAAATATCTCAAAGATTGCCCGAAGAAGTTTGGAATGCAAGACTGCAAAGGTTACACGACGCCAATGCCAACCAAGAGTCATCTGGGTCTAGACGCCAATGGTAAAGATTTCGATCAAAAGGTATACCGCTCCATGATTGGTTCTTTACTTTATTTATGCGCATCTAGGCCAGATATTATGCTTAGTGTTTGCATGTGTGCTCGATTCCAAGCGGCACCAAAGGAATCGCATCACTTAGCTGTGAAGCGAATTCTTCGATATTTGGCTTACACGCCAACACTAGGATTATGGTATCCAAAGGGCTCAGGGTTTTGATCTAGTTGGATTCTCGGATGCTGATTATGCTGGTGACAAGGTGGATCGCAAGTCTACATCAGGCACATGTCACTTTCTGGGATGATCACTTGTGTGTTGGTCTTCAAAGAAGCAGAACTGTGTATCACTCTCCACTGCTGAATCTGAATACATTGATGCTGGATCTTGCTGCGCTCAGCTTCTATGGATGAAGCAAACACTCAAGGACGATGGCATCCATCTGAAACAAGTACCACTCTACTGCGACAATGAAAGCGCCATCAAGATTGCCAACAACCCAGTTCAGCACTCGAAGACAAAACACATTGAAATTCGTCATCACTTTCTCAGAGATCATGTCATGAAGGAAGATATTGATATCATACACGTCAACACTGAAGAGCAATTGGCAGATATCTTCACAAAGCCCTTGGATGAGAAAAGGTTTTGCAAGTTGCGGTGTGAGCTAAATATCTTGGAATCCTCGAATGTCCTGTGATCAGGCACACATCCTAACACTTATGCATGTTGATGACTTAGATGTGCAACACACGAAGTAATGTATGTCTTCAATCAATGAAGACTTACACTCTGAGTGTGAGTACATTAATGCGGAATTTGACTTCGGAGCGCCACGATAATTGTGCGCCGTGTCTGGGTCTAATACTTCCTATACGGTGGGTAACGCCACCACCAAATTCTTCTTTTGAAGTGTTTTTCTCATGGCGTTACATTTGCTAAGTCTTCGCATTTAGTTGTCTTCAATATTAACATGACTTCATGTTTATCTTCACAATGTTGATTTGGTCTTATTCTGATATATATATATATATTAGTATTCTGTCCTCTACAACATTCACTTATAGCTATGTCTTCTCGTTTGAATCTTTTGGACTAAGTGAATGTGATCGGACCCTAACCTCTCTATGCTTTCTACCTCAAACTCTATCTATCCAAATCATATGCATTCTGTTGAAAACCGTCGAATGTCTTCTCTGCGTCCTTGTCAGCAGAAGATACAGAGACAAACATTAAATCTGTTTTAAATGCTCAATTCTTATTGCCTGAAACCCGGAGAAGCCGGAACGACCACCCGACAGTCTAGGCGTGCGTGGGAACACGGAACAACTCCCAATGTGTTGCATGCTCGCCACGTGTCCCTCAGATGTGAACCGCCAGGGGCACCTGCATAATTGCGCTGTGCCGTCCCTTTCCTTATAAATGCACATCCCATCGCGGTCAAAAATCCTTCTTCCACCTCTCTGCCTTGACAAACCCTAGCGCCACCGCTAGCTCTCGACGACGCCGGCGACGAAGCGCTTAGCTGCCGCGACCTCACCGACGCCGTCCTCACGCCGGCCGTGGACATCGTCTTCTCCGCCGCCGCCGTAGGTGTCCTCTGTCGCCAAGTTAGGGCACGGAAGATCGAACTGCTCGGCCTCATCTTCTACTCCGTCTAGCAGTTCATCATGTGGTAAATTAAAACTCTCTTTTACTGTCTTTTTGATTCGATAGAGTCAGTCTTCCTACCAAAAGTGGTTTCTGCCTCCACAAATTTGGATCTATCCTGTTTTGCATCTCATATGATGCCTAGTATATTCACTTATGCTTCGCACGTAGTTAGATTCCTCACTTGTACCTATTCTTGGATTCGTACAAATCTGGAACCAACTCTCAACATATAAGTGAATGTCTTCGCGCTATGAGGTCAATGTCTTCTAAACTGATTTATCTTCAAAACCTTCTGAGAATGCATATGACCTCTTCCCCTTCCCTCGCATCTCTAATGCTGTCACATGTACATGTCCGTGGGAGAATCCCTTGGTTCTCATAGTCTGCATTCATTTGCAGAATTCTTACAGCATCATATCAACTCTCCCGAAGCCAACTCCTGTCTGACTAGCAGACGGAAGCCTTTGACAGTGTTGAAGCCATTCGGTATGAACTACATGGCCACAGATAAGTCAGCAAGGAAGGGAGGCAGACAACGTCGTGGGGGAACATCAAGAGATCTGCCACCTGACCTCTATGAGCTATACAAGACAGATCCAGAGGAGGATTACAATCAGCGCACAACACGAATCCAATGGATTCGAAGATATTGGGCAGAGCAATGGTTCAAGTACAGGTTCGTGACCCAGGAATATGCTGAAAAGAATGCCATCAAGCGACCCTGGGGAGACATCTTGTACAAAAATCTTCCACCCAGGTCCAGAGCTGAAGCCATTGATCAAGGCTTCTACCCTTGCATGGTCTGTGGACCACAGCCTGCTGATGCTGTCGGCGTTCTGGGAACGGGGGTCCCCAGACTTGCCTGCCTGCGGCCCACAGCGTGGCTAAGCAGCAGGCCATACGGCCCATCCTCGTCAACAAGGCACCCAAGACCCTCGCGAGGCAGACGACGCAAGACCTCCTCTGGAGTGGCCTATCCAAGCAGGCTCACGAGGAGCGGAGATATCAAGGCGAGGCAAACCTCATGAGGCTCTCAAGACGTGAGCCATGACGAACGGTACCAGGCGGGTGCCAGTGCGCGCGGCGTACCTATTTCCTCTTTGGTGCTAAGGAGGCCAGCGCAGGCGAAGAGTACTGAGGCATCAGGAAAAGGTTGCCATATTGGTGCAACGAGACCAAGACCAGGAGGACGGCAAGGCGGAGGTCATCGTGGAGCCCAAGACGGCGTCACCCCAGAGCTTTTCGCAGGCGAAGACCGCTTTTGTCAGGATAGCTTGTACTAGATGCCCCCCTTCAAATTTGCCCACCGTTGTTGGCTCCCTTCCTGCTCGATATTTGGGAAGAGGACCAGGGCCTATATAAGTAGAGCTAGCCACCATAGTAGAGGCATCGAATCCTCACGCCGCCAGTTCATACGCACAAGAACTCCTCAACCTCAGGAGGCTGTTCTTCCCTTGTACTGTTCATCATCAGCCCAAGAGGAAATCCACCACCACCACACTGGAGTAGGGTATTACACCACAACATTGGCCCGAACCAGTATAAACCTCGTGTCTTCTGTGTTGCGAGTTCGTCGAGTTCGTCCGCGAGAACTTAGCGAGCTAGAGCGTAGATCGGTAGGAGGGAAAGACTTCGTGCGCACCCTAGTGTTCGAACCTTAAGGGTTTGCCGGAACCCCACATCCGACATTTGGCGTGCCAGGTAGGGGTGCGCCGGAGCTTCTTCTCCGCCAACCAGCTCGCTGACGCTCCCCAGCCACGATGTCTAGCGATTCAAGGGCCGGCTTCGACCGCTGGGCAACCTGGCCAGCCCGGGCAGCGCCGCCCGCCCATGAAGGTCTTGACCCAGCACTCCAAGCGGCACGGGCGCCGCCAAACCCCGCCGGGCGCGGGCAGCGCGGCCAGGCGTCATCCATCCTCACCCCACGACAGGTACGAGCCGCGGCGAGAGCGGCGAGTCATGCCGCAGCAACGGCACCACACTCACGGCGGGAGCAAGCAAACATGCGTGCAGCTCTCACCGTGGCAAGGGAGCTGCTGCGATATAGGCTGATGGAGAGCGGCCGGGACACGCTGCTTGAGCGTGTTGCCGAGCTGCTGGACGCAGCGGCATCGGGAGCACCACCCTTCTGCTATCGACTTTCCCCCCAGGCCACTGCAGGGCCGCGCGGCGAACCTCACCACGTCTGCGCCCCATCGACTACGCCCGGGGGCTTCATCAACATCAGCACGACCGGCGGCGTAGGGGGCTCCAACTCCCCCATGCCGCCCTCGACAAGCACAAGTGCAAGCGTCGCCCCCCATGGTCCCGGCCGGATGCCGTATTGTCATCCCCAGGACGCCGTCATGGGCGGGGCAACATGGAGCGTGGGGCACCACGGCGAGGTGTTCGGGGTGACGGCCCCGGAAGCCTACGTGCCCCACATGATGTACCAAGGGTACGCACCAGAGGACGACCTCGGCCCATTCACTGGAGAAGATTGGGGAGAGGGGGCGCTAGGAGCCGAAGCCTTCCAAGAACCAACGGAGAACCACAACGATCGCGCCAGCAGCGGCAACTATAGGGTACCGCTAGTCTCAACAGGCTTATGATAACCATGGACTACAGATGAATTAGGTTGCAGCGTCGATCGACGACCCAGGCACGGCGGCACCCTTCCCAACAAGGGAGACACACTGGGGGCCACCGAGAGGGAGCCAGGAGCAAGGCCCCTCCCCGCGGCGCGCCACGCCTGACGACACCCGGAGGTAGGCCCTCTGCCGGGGAGGCCTCGACAACCCTTCCCCCGGCAGAGGACCTGTGGTCGCCGAGGGAACCGCTGGCGTCCTCTTTCCCTCCTCTTTTTCGTCCTGGTGACCGGTCGGCTCAAAGGAGGTCAAGAGTGGCGCAAGGCGGGGCCCTCGTCTGGCGATATGAAGCAAGGCCGGTACCTGTGAAGAAGGCCCAGTGCCTGTGAAGCTCGCCGCCCGTGACACTCTCACGTAATAATGAGTTGGGGCTGTACACGCCCCGGAGTCTCAGGGGTGCTGTCCTTAGGCCCTGAGGCTCCCTCCCACGCCTAGTGGCAGCACTTAGCTCCGCGCTGGTGAGAAGACTTGAAGACTAGAAGATTAGACTAGGTGCCGGACGCGGCCTTTTGCTTTGGATCTCTCTTTCTGTAGCTTTGCTTTCTGGATCTGGATTTGAGTTGAAGCTGAGTTTTTATCGATGCGCGCGAGGGGAGCCTTTTCTCATTTGAGCAATTTCTTGCCTTCTGGATCTCGTTTTGTTTGGGACTCATGTCCGTCGCTTTTCCCCCGCGAGCCCCTCGCGAGCGGGACGCGGGACTGCGCGAAGCACGCGCGCGCCAAGCGCGCACTAACACTACAACTGGTGCTCACCTCACGTGGGGCCCCTTCCGACGGGGCGACGAGCTCCGCAAGGTTCTCAGGAACTCGACACATCGCAGCCTAGCTCAAAGCTGGCGCTGACTAAGGTAAACCAAGACAAAAAACTCGCATCAGGATTCACAAGTTCACGAGGACACAAACTCACATCGCAAGGAAAAGTAAAAACTTCAATTTGCTTACATGAGGGGCTCCCCCTCTCAAAATGCTCTTACAAGTTTCCAAGGGCCATGCCCGAGTTTGTGCGCAGGAAGAAATGACAGGAGAACAAGGGATCAGCAAGAAATGTCGCTCGCTGCGTCACCCGCAGACGCGTCACTCGCGTCGTCGTCGACTTCATCGCCGCCATCGGCGACGCCCCCGTCATCATCGTCGACCACGTCGCCTTCGTCTGCGACGACCACCACCTCGTCATCCTCCGAAGCGAAGGCCCTGACCAACGCGTCCACAGTGTCCTCATCCCAGCGCGCTAGGTTGCCCCGGACAACCATGGGTACGGGGGCGATGGCGGCGTCAAAGTCAAAGTTGGGGTCGGCATTCAGGAGGTGGCTAAAGACACGGGAGAAAGCGCGCTCGAGCAGGCCACGCCCCCTTTCCTCCACAAGCTGGCGAGCTCCGGCAGATCGAGCCTCCAGGCGCGTCACCACCTCGGTGAAGAAGGTCAGGTGGCTGGCATAATCATTTGAGTGAGGGGTCGGTGCCTCCACGTCGCAAATATGGCCCAGGGAGATATTGGCCCTGTTCCGGAGATCCTGAAGCATAGGGGCATGCTCGCGCTCCAGCGTTCGACGTTGGAGCACCTCCTCCGTGTTTTGCCTCGCGACAGCCTCTGCGTCATCAACCCGCCTCCGGAGGGAACGCAGCTCGGCGCGGGCGGAGGCCAAGTCCGCCTGCGCCGTGACCAGGGCGGCGGCCGTGGCTTCCGCGCGCCTCTCAGCCTCGTCCAACCTGGGCCTGAGGGCAGCGGCCCTGCCCTCATCCTCCACGCCCACGAGCTTCAGCTTCAGGTTGTACCTGCCCTCCAGGTCCGCGCGAACCTCGGCCACCCGGCGGTTCACCTCCTCCTCAACTCCAGCCTCGCGAGCCCCGACGGCGTCTTCTGCTTGGGCAACTAGACGTTCCCTCGTCTCTAGTTGCTCGAGCTCGCGGCTACGCTCCATGGCCTCCAGGGCCAGCGCCTCCTCACGCTTCCGGACCTCCTGTTCCTCCGCGGGCGTCCCCCTCAGCGACGCAAGAGCGGCCCTACGCGCCTCCACCTGCTGCTCAAGAGATGCGCTCCAGGCCTCGAGCTCCCACGCGCGCTTCTCCGCAGCCTCGCGGCGGCGATCAGCCTCGCGGGCCTCTTCCAAGGCTCGTGAGTGGGCTTTGTGGGAAGCCTTGAGAGACGCCTCGGCCTTCGCGTTCTCGAGGTCACGCTGATAGCGGTCGAGGTTGATGGCCACCTTCAGCTTGCGCCACTCCTCCGCCAGCCGGAGACCTTCAGCCTCAAGACGCGAATCGACACTCGCGAGCTCTTCACCAAGTCGGCTCATCGCGTTCATCGCCTCCTAGAAGAGCTCATGGCGAGCCACGCTCCGCCCACGCTCAAGCTCGAACGCCTGACCTTCTTCGTCCTCCACCTCGGGGGCTGCGGGCGGGGCGCCAAGCGGTGCGCCACCCCTCGGCAGGGGGCTGGCGCCACACACGACACCAGCCCGTCCTCGCGAGAAGCCCAAGCCGGCCGGGGCTCACTGCTTGAAGAGGAGCCGAGGATCGAAGCCAACAAATTGCCGTCAAAGACCAGCGGAGGAGTCTTGGGCATGCCTGCCAGGCTCCACGCCAGACCAAGGGAGAGGGGCGACAAGGCTGCAGGTTCAGCGCGCCAGGAAGGCAGGAGCGCCCCTTCGACCAGCCTTGCTCCAGGAGCAACCAGCGGACCCGGAGTGCTCATGGCCGGCGGAAGAGTTAAGGAAGAAGGAGGCCGCTTCTCAGGAGGCGCGGCCGCCTCGATGGAAGGAGCCCTGAAGAACTGACGTCAGGAGACAAAAAAACAGTACACAAGGAGCCACAGCGGTACGATACTTACACGTCGACGGCGATGTACTTCCTCCGCTTCAGCGGTCCAAAGATGCTGCTGCTGCTAGGGGATCCCTTCCTCTTGCGGAGCTCTTCGAAGTCCACACAAAGGCGATCGAAGCGCTGGATGTGGCGGCCGGTGCGCAGCGGGGCCGAAGAAGAGCTCGGAAGAATATCTTCAGGGGTGCCCGGTTGCGGCGAACAACCGGGCACCGTTTCACCACGACCTCCCGAGGCTCCTGGAGCCTTGGCCTCGGGAGTCGAATACAGCGTCTCCTTAGCAACCGACGCCTCAGGAGGGGAGTGGCAGGCTCCTGAGGACGATGCCCCAGGATCACCACCCAGCACGTGCTCCTCAGCACTCGAGCTGCCGGCCTCCGCCTGAGCTCGCCCACCTGCACCGTCGCTTGGGGCGAGCTCAGCATTAGGGGCAAGGAAGGGAACCACGACAACGGGGTTCTCACGAGGCCCCTCCAGGCCGATCGGCCGCGGCCCCCATTCATCGAAGAGAGGCATGTCCTTTACAAATTCATCCTTATTCTTGCAGCGGTACAGCAAACAGTTCATCCCAGGTAGTTCGGCCGGCAGAAAGACACCCGTCAGGACCATGAGCATTGTTCGCCGCGTCCCGAGGAGGAGCCCAAACTCCTGAAACCTCATGTGGTCCTGGCTGCTGAGCAAGGTCCACATTGGGCGAGAATGGCGCTGAAGTGGAGCGACCCGACGTTGGACGAATTCCTTCACCACCATCGGTGTAGTTACGCCACGATCCTTCAGCAACCTCAACCTGAGCCAGAAGTGGGCAAGGCCGGGGCTCGCGAGCCGCTGATGGCTCCAGCCGGAGTTAGGAACAGCGGGCCCCGACGGAGCCTGAAGCAGAGGACTGAGCACACCGGCATCGATGAACACCCATCGTGTCCGGAATTCGCTCATGGATGGAGGAAGCTCGAAATCGATCCCTGTAACACCCCGCATGTAACTTTCCATATTTGTAACTCCGACTCTTGCCATTTCCGGCTATGTGTTATGATATTCCCTCCGTGGTCGGGTTTTGTCTTTCGTTTTGCATTTTGTCATGTCATGCATTTTCATATCATGTCATCATGCGCATTGCATTTGCATACGTGTTCGTCTCTTGCATCCGAGCATTTTCCCCGTTGTCCGTTTTGCAATCCGACGCTCCTATCTCCTCCGGCGCATCCCGTCTTGTTTTCTTTCGTGTGCGGGTGTCGAACTTTCTCGGAATGGACCGAGGCTTGCCAAGTGGCCTTATTATACCACCCGGAGACCACCGGTCAAGTTTCGTTCCATTTGGAGGTCGTTTGGTACTCCAACGGTTAACCGGGCATCCGCAAAGTCCATTTGAGTGTCCAGCAAAAACCCCCTCAAAAAACCAGCCCAAAACCCACCAAACTCTCTTCCATGCTCTAGGTCGTTCGATCACGATCGTGTGGGCGAAAACCGCACCTCATTTGGAGCCTCCTAGCTCCCTCTACCTATATATTTGCCTCCCCTCCCGAAATAGATCGCAGATCAACCCTAGCGTCTTCCACCTCGCGCCGCCGGACAAAGTCCACCCGCGCCGGACATGTCCACCCACCACCTCACCTCAACCAATAGGACGCCGCCACGTCGCTCCGCCGCCGCCTCCAACCAATAGGACGCCGCCACCTCATCCCGCCGCCGCGCC
>NC_057811.1:168140408-168146187 GCF_018294505.1 Triticum aestivum | reverse complement strand
TTGCCATGTCAGCCTCTAACCATCCTTTCCTAGCAAACCGTTGTTTGGCTAAGTTACCGCTTTTGCTCAGCCCCTCTTATAGCGTTGCTAGTTGCAGGTGAAGTTGAAGTTTGTTCCATGTTGGAACATGGATATGTTGGGATATCACAATATCTCTTATTTAATTAATGCATCTATATATTTGGTAAAGGGTGGAAGGCTCGGCCTTATGCCTGGTGTTTTGTTCCACTCTTGCCGCCCTAGTTACTGTTATACCGGGATTATGTTCCTTGAGTTTGCGTTCCTTACGCGGTCGGGTGATTTATGGGACCCCCTTGACAGTTCGCCTTGAATAAAACTCCTCCAGCAAGGCCCAACCTTGGTTTTACCATTTGCCACCTAAGCCTTTTCCCCCGGGTTTTCGCGAGCCCGAGGGTCATCTTATTTTAACCCCCCGGGCCAGTGCTCCTTCGAGTGTTGGTCCGAACTGAGTAGACTGCGGGGCCCCCTCTTGGAAACTCGAGGTCTGGTTTTACTCGTAGGATGTCTCATCCGGTGTGCCCTGAGAACGAGATATGTGCAGCTCCTATCGGGATTTGTCGGCACATTCGGGTGGCTTTGCTGGTCTTGTTTTACCATTGTCGAAATGTCTTGTAAACCGGGATTCTGAGACTAATCGGGTCTTTCCGGGAGAAGGTTTATCCTTCGTTGACCGTGAGAGCTTATGATGGGCTAAGTTGGGACACCCCTGCAGGGTTTTATCTTTCGAAAGCCGTGCCCGCGGTTATGAGGCAGATGGGAATTTGTTAATGTCCGGTTGTAGAGAACTTGTCACTTGACCCAGTTAAAATACATCAACTGCGTGTGTAGCCGTGATGGTCTCTTCTCGGCGGAGTCCGGGAAGTGAACACGGTCCGAGTTATGTATGACGTAAGTAGGAGTTCAGGATCACTTCTTGGTCATTGCTAGATGACGACCATTCCATTGCTTCTCTTCTCGCTCTTTCTTGCGTATGCTAGCCACCCTATATGCTTTTGCCGCTGCAGCTCCACCTCACTACTCCTTCCTTTCCTATAAGCTTAAATAGTCTTGATCTCGCGGGTGTGAGATTGCTGCGTCCTCGTGACTCACAGATTCTACCAAAACAGTTGCAGGTGCCGACGATGCCAGTGCAGATGATGGGGTCGATCTCGAGTGGGAGTTCGACGAGGAACGTGGTCGTTACTACGTGTCTTTTCCTGATGATCAGTAGTGGAGCCCAGTTGGGACGATCCGGGATCTAGCATTTGGGGTTGTCTTATTTTCATCTGGATTTTGACCGTAGTCAGTCTATTTGTTTGTATTTTGGATGACGTATGAATAATATTTATGTATTGTGTGAAGTGGTGATTGTAAGCCAACTCTTTATCCCATTCTTGTTCATTACATGGGATTGTGTGAAGATGACCCTTCTTGCGACAAAACCACTATGCGGTTATGTCTCTAAGTCGTGCCTCGACACGTGGGAGATATAGCCGCATCGTGGGCGTTACAATCCCCTCGCCCGCCGTCGCAGCCGCGGCCTGGAAGCTCACGCACCCCGAGCATTGCTGAGGGTCGGCCAGATGCAATGAGAAGAAGTGACGGAGGAGGGCCATCGAGGGAGCAACGCCCACCATGGCTTCGCACACGAAGGCGAAGACAGCAAGCAGAGTCACAGACTGAGGGTCGAGATGCAACATGTGGATCTGATAATGCTCAAGCACCGCATTGAAGAAGGCGGAGAAGGGAGGAATCAGGCCCGCCTAGAGGGCATCTATGAAGATTGGGACCTCAGTGGCCGTCTGAGCCGTGCGAGTACGAGACGCGGGCCAGGCCATCGTCTCCCCCCACTCATTGAAGCTGGAAGCAAGCATCGGGCGCACCTTGCCCATGGCCTCGTCGTTGAGCACCCGAGACCGGCCGAGCGCCGGCGCGAAGGACGGAGGCGCAGCTGGAAGAGACAGAGGACTCTTCCCCTTCTCAGCTTGTTTTGGCGCCATGGCGATGAGGCAGGCGGAGCGCAAGTCAGATTGGAGAAGAGAAGCAGAGCCACAAGGAAGCAGGGGAATTGGGGAAGCAAGGCGCAGGAGGCGGAGGAATAACTATGTAGGCCGCAGGGGCCGCATAGCCAGCGGATTCAAAGGCAGCGTGGGGAAGCGGAGACGCCGACGTCCAATCAACCGCCACGCGTCGACCGAGGCCGCAGGCTTTTGGGGCCCGCGGTGCTCCGAACTTGACCCTTGGCTTCGCCGCGAAGCCAAGCCCGAGCGGACCTTGGGCCCGGGGGCTACTATCGGCGTTCTGGGAACGGGGGTCCCCATACTTGCCTGCCTGCGGCCCACAGTGTGGCTAAGCAGCAGGCCGTACGACCCATCCTCGTCGACAAGGCACCCAAGACCCTCGCGAGGCAGACGACGCAAGACCTCCTCTAGAGTGGCCTATCCAAGCAGGCTCACGAGGAGTGGGGATATCAAGGCGAGGCAAACCTCACGAGGCTCTCGTGACGTGAGCCATGACGAACGGTACCAGGCGGGTGCCAGTGCGCGCGGCGTCCGTATTTCCTCTTTGGTGCTAAGGAGGCCAGCGCAGGCGAAGAGTACCGAGGCTTCAGGCAAAGGTTGCCATATTGGTGCAACGAGACCAAGACCAGGAGGACGGCAAGGCGGAGGTCATTGTGGAGCCCAAGACGGCGTCACCCCAGAGCTTTTCGCAGGCGAAGACCGCTTTTGTCAAGATAGCTTGTACTAGCTGCCCCCCTTCAAATTTGCCCGCCGTTGTTGGCTCCCTTCCTGCTTGATATTTGGGAAGAGGACCAGGGCCTATATAAGTAGAGCTAGCCACCACAGTAAAGGCATCGATTTGTTTGTATTTTGGATGATGTATGAATAATATTTATGTATTGTGTGAAGTGGCGATTGTAAGCCAACTCTTTATCCCATTCTTGTTCATTACATGGGATTGTGTGAAGATGACCCTTCTTGCGACAAAACCATTATGCGGTTATGCCTCTAAGTCGTGCCTCGACACGTGGGAGACATAGCCGCATCGTGGGCGTTACAAGTTGGTAATCAGAGCCATCCCCGACTTAGGAGCCCCCTGCTTGATCGAATCGCTTGCGTTGTTGAGTCTAGAACAAAAATGTTTTGAGTCTTAGGATTATATATATCGGAGAGTAGGATTCTTTTTACTCCTCAGTCCCTTCGTCGCTCTGGTGAGGTCTCCTGACGTAGAAGTTTTGACTATTCTCTCCTCAAATTTCACTAAATTTTTTTTAGGATCACGCGGGTATCGTGGAATCGTTCCGATGGTTTTGTGACGAGAACATTGTTCTTGGTGCCTCCTGACATTTAGGGGTTGTGGCAATGTCCCGGGGAGTTGAGCTCCGAGGTGTTGTCGTCACAATTTTATCGTTGCGGTTCTGGAATACCTGAGTTTCACCGACATCGAAATCTCTTTTATGCAGTTGTTGGTGAGATCACCTCGACGCCACCCAGTACTGGGGCGGGAGTTCGGGAGTATTGCCATAACTTGTATAACGGATGTTTTTCGAAGGTTGAGGTAAACGATTTCCGCAGTTTTCTTGGTTATGTGTTGACGGATGGATACAGCTGGATCTAGGGATTGCTAGTTTGGGTGATATATTTTGTGTCCCCTGTATCCCCAACACCAGATTGCATAACCAGAAAGTTTCGGGAGTTTTTAAGTGGGAATTCAAGTAGCCTTAGGATATCTTTCCGAAAGACGCATGATATGAGATTGGGGTTCGACGTCTAGTGGTCCGCCTGTACACGGTTGGTTTTACAGTGGTCTCGTAGTTTCTTAAAGAGTCCATGGCTATGCCGACTCGGGGACGCTTCGTATGTCATGTGCACAGCCTTGTACATGATGGTGCTGTACGATTGAGCCTGTGTGGGCCCCACCACGAAAACTTCGGACGAAATCTCTATCATATGTTTGTTCCGGCTTATTCTGCAAGCCAATACTTTGTTTTGTTTTGAATTGTGGTATTCGAGTTGCTTCGAAGTCATATGTTGTTTCCATATCTTTTTTAAGTGGCTTCTCAACTTATGGAAGTGTGATGATTTACTACGGAATTCATTTGTTCATCTTCGTTCGAATGTTTATTGTGAAGACTATATGTTGCAATTTCTATCCGTTGATTCTACTTATCTATTTGTCTATCAAGATGCTAACGGATGTCACCCTCTTCAGGATGGCTCCGCCAACGCGTCAGAATCCGGATCGCAATGAAGGGAGTCAAGCGAACCCTCCGCCACCACCTCCGCCTCCGGAGGCATGGCAAGCTATCATGGCAGCCACCAACGCCAATGCTCAGATGATTCTGCAACTCTTGCAAGAACGTACTCAAGGGCAAGGCAATCAAGGCAATCAAGGTCAAGGCAACAATCAGTTTCACTTTGCTACTCTCAACCAGTTTCTCGCAAATCAGCCGAAGTCTTTCAGCTACTGTGCCGAGGCCACGGATGCCGATGATTGGCTCGTGGACATCAACAAGCATTTTGAATGTAGCAATGTCAGGCCTGAGGACTATGTCAAGTTCGCTTCTTTCCAGCTCAAGGACCAAGCTGTTGATTGGTTTCAGCAATACAAAGAATCCAGAGGAGGTCGTGTGATCACTTGGACTGACTTCTGTCGGGACTTCAAAGCGCACCACATTCCACAAAGTGTTGTTGAGAGCAAGCGTGAGGAGTTCCGCAATCTCAAGCAAGGCAACATGTCTGTGTATCAATACAACATCCAGTTTCAGAAACTTGCTCGCTTTGCTAAACAAGACGTTCCTGATGAGAAGAGCATGATCTATCACTTCAGAGGTGGCCTTAAAGAGGATCTACAGTTAGCTCTCGTTCTTGTTGAGCCTACTCAGTTTGATCAATTCTACAATATGGCACTGAAGCAAGAGGCTGCTCAGCTCAAGTGTGAGGCTTCTAAGAAAAGAGTCAGGGACGCAGTTCAGTCTTCTTCTTCCTCACTTGTGACAGCTAAGCAACAGAAGTTCTGGTTGCCTCCTCCTCCTCCGTTTCGTCAGCCTTACTAGCAGAAGAACAAAGGTGGCCATGGTTCTTCCAACTCTTCCAACTCTGGCTATCAGAACAAGTCTCAGAATCAAGCTCCAAAGTCCAATGCTCCTTATCACCGTCCACTCTCAGAGGTGACTTGCAACAAATGTCAGCAGAAAGGTCACTATGCTAACAAGTGCTTCAACCAAAGGCGCCTTCCGCCTCCTCCTCCTGTCAGATCTTCCAGCAATGTAGTGGTCAAGCATAATCCAAAGTCTGCAAAGGTGAACATGATGAATGCAGCTCAAGCGGAGGAATCTACTGATGTGATAATGGGTAATCTTCCTGTTAATGATATTCCTGCAAAAGTTCTTTTTAATACTGGTGCATCCCATTCTTTCTCGTCATACCCATTTGCATCGAAGCACAATGTTGACACAGAGATTTTATCCAAAGTTATGCAAGTTGTTTCTCCGGGAAAGCTTTTGTCTTCTAGTTTGGTTGCTCCCGATGTTTCCATTAAGATGGGCGACTATGAATTTCAGTCTTCTCCAGTTGTTCTTGGTGACTCGGATATTGATCTAATTCTCGGGATGGACTGGCTTTCTAAGCACAAGGCTCAACTTGATTGTGCTGCCAGGGAAATTCAATTGACACACTCTTCTGAGGATGTGATTATTTATGCCGCTCGTGATGAAACCATTCGGTTTTTCTCTCTCAATGAGAAGGGTGAATTGAATGCCATCTCTCAAATTCCAGTC
>NC_057811.1:168138710-168140398 GCF_018294505.1 Triticum aestivum | reverse complement strand
CGGCCTGGAAGCTCACGCACCCCGAGCATTGCTGAGGGTCGGCCAGATGCAATGAGAAGAAGTGACGGAGGAGGGCCATCGAGGGAGCAACGCCCACCATGGCTTCGCACACGAAGGCGAAGACAGCAAGCAGAGTCACAGACTGAGGGTCGAGATGCAACATGTGGATCTGATAATGCTCAAGCACCGCATTGAAGAAGGCGGAGAAGGGAGGAATCAGGCCCGCCTAGAGGGCATCTATGAAGATTGGGACCTCAGTGGCCGTCTGAGCCGTGCGAGTACGAGACGCGGGCCAGGCCATCGTCTCCCCCCACTCATTGAAGCTGGAAGCAAGCATCGGGCGCACCTTGCCCATGGCCTCGTCGTTGAGCACCCGAGACCGGCCGAGCGCCGGCGCGAAGGACGGAGGCGCAGCTGGAAGAGACAGAGGACTCTTCCCCTTCTCAGCTTGTTTTGGCGCCATGGCGATGAGGCAGGCGGAGCGCAAGTCAGATTGGAGAAGAGAAGCAGAGCCACAAGGAAGCAGGGGAATTGGGGAAGCAAGGCGCAGGAGGCGGAGGAATAACTATGTAGGCCGCAGGGGCCGCATAGCCAGCGGATTCAAAGGCAGCGTGGGGAAGCGGAGACGCCGACGTCCAATCAACCGCCACGCGTCGACCGAGGCCGCAGGCTTTTGGGGCCCGCGGTGCTCCGAACTTGACCCTTGGCTTCGCCGCGAAGCCAAGCCCGAGCGGACCTTGGGCCCGGGGGCTACTGTCGGCGTTCTGGGAACGGGGGTCCCCATACTTGCCTGCCTGCGGCCCACAGTGTGGCTGAGCAGCAGGCCGTAGGACCCATCCTCGTCGACAAGGCACCCAAGACCCTCGCGAGGCAGACGACGCAAGACCTCCTCTAGAGTGGCCTATCCAAGCAGGCTCACGAGGAGTGGAGATATCAAGGCGAGGCAAACCTCACGAGGCTCTCGTGACGTGAGCCATGACGAACGGTACCAGGCGGGTGCCAGTGCGCGCGGCGTCCGTATTTCCTCTTTGGTGCTAAGGAGGCCAGCGCAGGCGAAGAGTACCGAGGCTTCAGGCAAAGGTTGCCATATTGGTGCAACGAGACCAAGACCAGGAGGACGGCAAGGCGGAGGTCATTGTGGAGCCCAAGACGGCGTCACCCCAGAGCTTTTCGCAGGCGAAGACCGCTTTTGTCAAGATAGCTTGTACTAGCTGCCCCCCTTCAAATTTGCCCGCCGTTGTTGGCTCCCTTCCTGCTTGATATTTGGGAAGAGGACCAGGGCCTATATAAGTAGAGCTAGCCACCACAGTAAAGGCATCGATTTGTTTGTATTTTGGATGATGTATGAATAATATTTATGTATTGTGTGAAGTGGCGATTGTAAGCCAACTCTTTATCCCATTCTTGTTCATTACATGGGATTGTGTGAAGATGACCCTTCTTGCGACAAAACCATTATGCGGTTATGCCTCTAAGTCGTGCCTCGACACGTGGGAGACATAGCCGCATCGTGGGCGTTACAAGTTGGTAATCAGAGCCATCCCCGACTTAGGAGCCCCCTGCTTGATCGAATCGCTTGCGTTGTTGAGTCTAGAACAAAAATGTTTTGAGTCTTAGGATTATATATATCGGAGAGTAGGATTCTTTTTACTCCTCAGTCCCTTCGTCGCTCTGGTGAGGTCTCCTGA
>NC_057811.1:168137109-168138700 GCF_018294505.1 Triticum aestivum | reverse complement strand
AGATTCGCATTCGTGAAGAAGATATTCCCAAGACAGCATTCAGAACAAGCTTTGGTTCTTATGAATATACTGTCGTGTCTTTCGGCCTTGTCAATGCTCCTCCAGTATTCTCTTGGATGATGAATTTCATCTTCAACCCCTATACCAATGAATTCGTCCTGGTGTATCTCGATGATATCTTGGTCTTCTCCAAGAATAAGAAGGATCATGCCAAACATTTGCGATTGGTGCTCGACAAGCTCAGAGAGTATCAATTCTATGCGAAGTTCTCCAAATGTGAGTTTTGGCTTGATGAAGTTCTTTTCCTTGGTCACATCATCTCTGCCAAGGGCATCGCTGTTAACCCCGAGAAGGTGTCCACAATTGTGAATTGGGAACCTCCTCAGAATGTCAAGCAGCTCCGCAGTTTTCTTGGTCTTGCAAGCTATTGCCGAAGATTCGTTGAGAATTTCTCCAAGATTGCAAAGCCTCTTTCCAACCTCCTTCAGAAGCATGTGAAATATGTCTGGTCTCCTGAGTGTGACGTTGCTTTCAACACTCTCAAAGAGAAACTAGTCACAGCTCCTGTCTTGACTCCTCCTGATGAATCCAAGCCGTTTGAAGTTTTCTGTGATGCTTCTCTCCAAGGTCTCGGTGCTGTGTTAATGCAAGAGAAGAAAGTTATGGCCTATACCTCTCGTCAGTTGAAGCCCAACGAGAAGAACTACCCCACTCACGATCTTGAGTTGGCGGCAGTTGTCCATGCATTAATAACATGGAGACATCTCTTGTTGGGAAGACAAGTGGACATTTTCACCGATCACAAGAGTCTCAAGTACATCTTCACTCAGCCCAACCTCAACCTCAGACAGACTCGATGGGTCGAAATGATTCAAGAGTACAATCCGAGTATTGAATATACTCCAGGCAAGGCCAATGTCATTGCAGATGCTTTAAGCAGGAAGGCTTATTGCAACAGCTTAATTCTCAAGCCATTCCAACCGGATCTTTGTGAAGCTTTCCGCAAGCTGAATCTCCAAGTTGTTTCTCAAGGCTTTCTTGCCAACCTCATAGTCTCTCCAACTTTGGAAGATCAAATTCGTGAGGCACAATTCCTTGATGCCATGGTGAAGAAGGTGAAACGTGGTACGACAAGGGTCTTTCCAAATACAAGTGATATCGCATTGATGACAGAGACACTTTATTCTTCGAGGACCGGATTGTGGTTCCTAAAGGTGATCTAAGGAAAGTCATAATGAACGAGGCGCACAATTCTCTTCTTTCCATTCATCCTGGAAGTACGAAGATGTATCATGACCTCAAGCAGTCGTATTGGTGGACTCGAATGAAGCGAGAAATCGCTCAATTCGTGAATGAATGTGATGTCTGCCGAAGAGTGAAAGCAGAACACCAACGACCAGCTGGTCTCCTCCAACCTCTTGCTATCCCAGAATGGAAGTTTGATCATATCGAAATGGACTTCGTGACTGGTTTTCCAAAGTCCAAGCGCGGAAATGATGCTATCTTCGTTGTCATTGACAAGCTTTCTAAAGTGGCTCATTTCCTTCCAATCAAAGAATCTATCACAATAGCTCAGCTGGCAGAGCTATAC
>NC_057811.1:168135311-168137033 GCF_018294505.1 Triticum aestivum | reverse complement strand
CTCCAGAATTGTCTCCTTGCACGGCATTCCACAATTGATTTCTTCAGATCGTGGAAGCATCTTCACCTCTAAGTTCTGGGACTCCTTCCAGAAGGCCATGGGCACAAACATTCGCTTCAGCACAGCCTTCCATCCTCAAACTAGTGGCCAAGTCGAGCGAGTCAATCAAATTCTTGAAGATATGCTCAGGGCTTGTGTCATTTCTTTTGGCATGAAATGGGAAGATTGTCTTCCATATGCTGAATTCTCCTACAACAACAGCTTCCAAGCGAGTTCGGGCAAGGCCCCATTCGAGATTCTCTATGGCAGAAAGTGCCGTACTCCTCTCAATTGTTCAGAGACTGGTGAACGCCAACTTCTTGGTAATGACTTAATCACTGAAGCTGAACAAATGTGTAAAGTGATCCGTGATAATCTCAAAGCCGCGCAATCGCGCCAGAAGAGTTACTATGATAGTAAGCATCGTGACGTGGCCTTCGAGATCGGAGACCATGTCTACCTCCGCGTCTCTCCAATGAAAGGCACTCGTCGCTTCGGTATCAAAGGGAAGCTTGCCCCTAGATACGTGGGTCCTTTCAAGATCATTGGCAAAAGAGGCGACCTCGCCTATCAACTTGAGCTTCCTTCCAACTTCGCGAATGTGCACGACGTGTTCCACGTGTCACAGCTCCGCAAGTGCTTCAAGACGCCTGAGCGCACCATCAACTTCGAAGAGATTGACCTCCAAGGAGATTTGTCTTATCATGAGCACCCCGTTGCTATTCTTGAAGAAACTGAGCACAAGACTTGCAACAAGTCAATCAAATTCCTGAAAGTGAAGTGGTCGCACCATTCCGACCGGGAAGCCACCTGGGAACGCGAGGACCATCTCCGTTCTGAATATCCGGAGTTCTTTCAGTCCTAGATCTCGGGACGAGATCCTCTCGTAGTGGTGGAGTGTTGTAACACCCCGCATGTAACTTTCCATATTTGTAACTCCGACTCTTGCCATTTCCGGCTATGTGTTATGATATTCCCTTCGTGGTCGGGTTTTGTCTTTCGTTTTGCATTTTGTCATGTCATGCATTTTCATATCATGTCATCATGCGCATTGCATTTGCATACGTGTTCGTCTCTTGCATCCGAGCATTTTCCCCGTTGTCCGTTTTGCAACCCGACGCTCCTATCTCCTCCGGCGCATCCCTCTTGTTTTCTTTCGTGTGCGGGTGTCAAACTTTCTCGGAATGGACCGAGGCTTGCCAAGTGGCCTTATTATACCACCCGGAGACCACCGGTCAAGTTTCGTTCCATTTGGAGGTCGTTTGGTACTCCAACGGTTAACCGGGCATCCGCAAAGTCCATTTGAGTGTCCAGCAAAAACCCCCTACCAGCCCAAAACCCACCAAACTCTCTTCCATGCTCTAGGTCGTTCGATCACGATCGTGTGGGCGAAAACCGCACCTCATTTGGAGCCTCCTAGCTCCCTCTACCTATATATTTGCCTCGCCTCCCGAAATAGATAGCAGATCAACCCTAGCGTCTTCCACCTCGCGCCGCCGGACAAAGTCCACCCGCGCCGGACACGTCCACCCGCCACCTCACCTCAACCAATAGGACGCCGCCACGTCGCTCCGCCGCCGCCTCCAACCAATAGGACGCCGCCACCTCATCCCGCCGCCGCGCCCTCTCTCTCCTCCCCGTGCCGCCGGCCCGCAGGCCCAGGCGGGGCCCGCCCAGCCCGCC
>NC_057811.1:168128096-168134134 GCF_018294505.1 Triticum aestivum | reverse complement strand
TGCATCATGTTGCTTGTGCATTTCTCGTGGTTGATTGTGGTTCTGTTTGTTTGTGTTCTTGTCTGGGGTAGAGCCGGGAGACGAGTTTGTGAACGAGGAACCTGTTGAGTACGCTTACGAGGATCAAGCTTTCGACAACTCTGAGAACCTTGCAGGCAAGATGACCACCCCTCGAAATCACTTCTATCTTTGCTTTGCTAGTTGTTCTCTCTATTGCCATGCTCTGCTACCTATCACTTGCTATATCATGTCTCCCATTTTGCCATGTCAGCCTCTAACCATCCTTTCCTAGCAAACCGTTGTTTGGCTAAGTTACCGCTTTTGCTCAGCCCCTCTTATAGCGTTGCTAGTTGCAGGTGAAGTTGAAGTTTGTTCCATGTTGGAACATGGATATGTTGGGATATCACAATATCTCTTATTTAATTAATGCATCTATATATTTGGTAAAGGGTGGAAGGCTCGGCCTTATGCCTGGTGTTTTGTTCCACTCTTGCCGCCCTAGTTACTGTTATACCGGGATTATGTTCCTTGAGTTTGCGTTCCTTACGCGGTCGGGTGATTTATGGGACCCCCTTGACAGTTCGCCTTGAATAAAACTCCTCCAGCAAGGCCCAACCTTGGTTTTACCATTTGCCACCTAAGCCTTTTCCCCCGGGTTTTCGCGAGCCCGAGGGTCATCTTAGTTTAACCCCCCGGGCCAGTGCTCCTTCGAGTGTTGGTCCGAACTGAGTAGACTGCGGGGCCCCCTCTTGGAAACTCGAGGTCTGGTTTTACTCGTAGGATGTCTCATCCGGTGTGCCCTGAGAACGAGATATGTGCAGCTCCTATCGGGATTTGTCGGCACATTCGGGTGGCTTTGTTGGTCTTGTTTTACCATTGTCGAAATGTCTTGTAAACCGGGATTCTGAGACTAATCGGGTCTTTCCGGGAGAAGGTTTATCCTTCGTTGACCGTGAGAGCTTATGATGGGCTAAGTTGGGACACCCCTGCAGGGTTTTATCTTTCGAAAGTCATGCCCGCGGTTATGAGGCAGATGGGAATTTGTTAATGTCCGGTTGTAGAGAACTTGTCACTTGACCCTGTTAAAATACATCAACTGCGTGTGTAGCCGTGATGGTCTCTTCTCGGCGGAGTCCGGGAAGTGAACACGGTCCGAGTTATGTATGACGTAAGTAGGAGTTCAGGATCACTTCTTGGTCATTGCTAGATGACGACCATTCCATTGCTTCTCTTCTCGCTCTTTCTTGCATATGCTGGCCACCCTATATGCTTTTGCCGCTGCAGCTCCACCTCACTACTCCTTCCTTTCCTATAAGCTTAAATAGTCTTGATCTCGCGGGTGTGAGATTGCTGCGTCCTCGTGACTCACAGATTCTACCAAAACAGTTGCAGGTGCCGACGATGCCAGTGCAGATGATGGGGTCGATCTCGAGTGGGAGTTCGACGAGGAATGTGGTCGTTACTACGTGTCTTTTCCTGATGATCAGTAGTCGAGCCCAGTTGGGACGATCCGGGATCTAGCATTTGGGGTTGTCTTATTTTCATCTGGATTTTGACCGTAGTCAGTCTATTTGTTTGTATTTTGGATGACATATGAATAATATTTATGTATTGTGTGTAGTGGCGATTGTAAGCCAACTCTTTATCCCATTCTTGTTCATTACATGGGATTGTGTGAAGATGACCCTTCTTGCGACAAAACCACTATGCGGTTATGCCTCTAAGTCGTGCCTCGACACGTGGGAGATATAGCCGCATCGTGGGCGTTACAATCCCCTCGCCCGCCGTCGCAGCCACGGCCTGGAAGCTCACGCACCCCGAGCATTGCTGAGGGTCGGCCAGATGCAATGAGAAGAAGTGACGGAGGAGGGCCATCGAGGGAGCAACGCCCACCATGGCTTCGCACACGAAGGCGAAGACAGCAAGCAGAGTCACAGACTGAGGGTCGAGATGCAACATGTGGATCTGATAATGCTCAAGCACCGCATTGAAGAAGGCGGAGAAGGGAGGAATCAGGCCCGCCTAGAGGGCATCTATGAAGATTGGGACCTCAGTGGCCGTCTGAGCCGTGCGAGTACGAGACGCGGGCCAGGCCATCGTCTCCCCCCACTCATTGAAGCTGGAAGCAAGCATCGGGCGCACCTTGCCCATGGCCTCGTCGTTGAGCACCCGAGACCGGCCGAGCGCCGGCGCGAAGGACGGAGGCGCAGCTGGAAGAGACAGAGGACTCTTCCCCTTCTCAGCTTGTTTTGGCGCCATGGCGATGAGGCAGGCGGAGCGCAAGTCAGATTGGAGAAGAGAAGCAGAGCCACAAGGAAGCAGGGGAATTGGGGAAGCAAGGCGCAGGAGGCGGAGGAATAACTATGTAGGCCGCAGGGGCCGCATAGCCAGCGGATTCAAAGGCAGCGTGGGGAAGCGGAGACGCCGACGTCCAATCAACCGCCACGCGTCGACCGAGGCCGCAGGCTTTTGGGGCCCGCGGTGCTCCGAACTTGACCCTTGGCTTCGCCGCGAAGCCAAGCCCGAGCGGACCTTGGGCCCGGGGGCTACTATCGGCGTTCTGGGAACGGGGGTCCCCATACTTGCCTGCCTGCGGCCCACAGTGTGGCTAAGCAGCAGGCCGTACGACCCATCCTCGTCGACAAGGCACCCAAGACCCTCGCGAGGCAGACGACGCAAGACCTCCTCTAGAGTGGCCTATCCAAGCAGGCTCACGAGGAGTGGGGATATCAAGGCGAGGCAAACCTCACGAGGCTCTCGTGACGTGAGCCATGACGAACGGTACCAGGCGGGTGCCAGTGCGCGCGGCGTCCGTATTTCCTCTTTGGTGCTAAGGAGGCCAGCGCAGGCGAAGAGTACCGAGGCTTCAGGCAAAGGTTGCCATATTGGTGCAACGAGACCAAGACCAGGAGGACGGCAAGGCGGAGGTCATTGTGGAGCCCAAGACGGCGTCACCCCAGAGCTTTTCGCAGGCGAAGACCGCTTTTGTCAAGATAGCTTGTACTAGCTGCCCCCCTTCAAATTTGCCCGCCGTTGTTGGCTCCCTTCCTGCTTGATATTTGGGAAGAGGACCAGGGCCTATATAAGTAGAGCTAGCCACCACAGTAAAGGCATCGATTTGTTTGTATTTTGGATGATGTATGAATAATATTTATGTATTGTGTGAAGTGGCGATTGTAAGCCAACTCTTTATCCCATTCTTGTTCATTACATGGGATTGTGTGAAGATGACCCTTCTTGCGACAAAACCATTATGCGGTTATGCCTCTAAGTCGTGCCTCGACACGTGGGAGACATAGCCGCATCGTGGGCGTTACAAGTTGGTAATCAGAGCCATCCCCGACTTAGGAGCCCCCTGCTTGATCGAATCGCTTGCGTTGTTGAGTCTAGAACAAAAATGTTTTGAGTCTTAGGATTATATATATCGGAGAGTAGGATTCTTTTTACTCCTCAGTCCCTTCGTCGCTCTGGTGAGGTCTCCTGATGTAGAAGTTTTGACTATTCTCTCCTCAAATTTCACTAAATTTTTTTTAGGATCACGCGGGTATCGTGGAATCGTTCCGATGGTTTTGTGACGAGAACATTGTTCTTGGTGCCTCCTGACATTTAGGGGTTGTGGCAATGTCCCGGGGAGTTGAGCTCCGAGGTGTTGTCGTCACAATTTTATCGTTGCGGTTCTGGAATACCTGAGTTTCACCGACATCGAAATCTCTTTTATGCAGTTGTTGGTGAGATCACCTCGACGCCACCCAGTACTGGGGCGGGAGTTCGGGAGTATTGCCATAACTTGTATAACGGATGTTTTTCGAAGGTTGAGGTAAACGATTTCCGCAGTTTTCTTGGTTATGTGTTGACGGATGGATACAACTGGATCTAGGGATTGCTAGTTTGGGTGATATATTTTGTGTCCCCTGTATCCCCAACACCAGATTGCATAACCAGAAAGTTTCGGGAGTTTTTAAGTGGGAATTCAAGTAGCCTTAGGATATCTTTCCGACAGACGCATGATATGAGATTGGGGTTCGACGTCTAGTGGTCCGCCTGTACACGGTTGGTTTTACAGTGGTCTCGTAGTTTCTTAAAGAGTCCATGGCTATGCCGACTCGGGGACGCTTCGTATGTCATGTGCACAGCCTTGTACATGATGGTGCTGTACGATTGAGCCTGTGTGGGCCCCACCACGAAAACTTCGGACGAAATCTCTATCATATGTTTGTTCCGGCTTATTCTGCAAGCCAATACTTTGTTTTGTTTTGAATTGTGGTATTCGAGTTGCTTCGAAGTCATATGTTGTTTCCATATCTTTTTTAAGTGGCTTCTCAACTTATGGAAGTGTGATGATTTACTACGGAATTCATTCGTTCATCTTCGTTCGAATGTTTATTGTGAAGACTATATGTTGCAATTTCTATCTGTTGATTCTACTTATCTATTTGTCTATCAAGATGCTAACGGATGTCACCCTCTTCAGGATGGCTCCGCCAACGCGTCAGAATCCGGATCGCAATGAAGGGAGTCAAGCGAACCCTCCGCCACCACCTCCGCCTCCGGAGGCATGGCAAGCTATCATGGCAGCCACCAACGCCAATGCTCAGATGATTCTGCAACTCTTGCAAGAACGTACTCAAGGGCAAGGCAATCAAGGCAATCAAGGTCAAGGCAACAATCAGTTTCGCTTTGCTACTCTCAACCAGTTTCTCGCAAATCAGCCCAAGTCTTTCAGCTACTGTGCCGAGGCCACGGATGCCGATGATTGGCTCGTGGACATCAACAAGCATTTTGAATGTAGCAATGTCAGGCCTGAGGACTATGTCAAGTTCGCTTCTTTCCAGCTCAAGGACCAAGCTGTTGATTGGTTTCAGCAATACAAAGAATCCAGAGGAGGTCGTGTGATCACTTGGACTGACTTCTGTCGGGACTTCAAAGCGCACCACATTCCACAAAGTGTTGTTGGGAGCAAGCGTGAGGAGTTCCGCAATCTCAAGCAAGGCAACATGTCTGTGTATCAATACAACATCCAGTTTCAGAAACTTGCTCGCTTTGCTAAACAAGACGTTCCTGATGAGAAGAGCATGATCTATCACTTCAGAGGTGGCCTTAAAGAGGATCTACAGTTAGCTCTCGTTC
The DNA here is from genome assembly GCF_018294505.1 of Triticum aestivum. Classification (NCBI taxonomy): domain Eukaryota; kingdom Viridiplantae; phylum Streptophyta; class Magnoliopsida; order Poales; family Poaceae; genus Triticum; species Triticum aestivum. The sequence continues at coordinate 168,129,007 of NC_057811.1, read as the reverse complement.
TTGTTGAGCCTACTCAGTTTGATCAATTCTACAATATGGCACTGAAGCAAGAGGCTGCTCAGCTCAAGTGTGAGGCTTCTAAGAAAAGAGTCAGGGACGCAGTTCAGTCTTCTTCTTCCTCACTTGTGACAGCTAAGCAACAGAAGTTCTGGTTGCCTCCTCCTCCTCCGTTTCGTCAGCCTTACCAGCAGAAGAACAAAGGTGGCCATGGTTCTTCCAACTCTTCCAACTCTGGCTATCAGAACAAGTCTCAGAATCAAGCTCCAAAGTCCAATGCTCCTTATCACCGTCCACTCTCAGAGGTGACTTACAACAAATGTCAGCAGAAAGGTCACTATGCTAACAAGTGCTTCAACCAAAGGCGCCTTCCGCCTCCTCCTCCTGTCAGATCTTCCAGCAATGTAGTGGTCAAGCATAATCCAAAGTCTGCAAAGGTGAACATGATGAATGCAGCTCAAGCGGAGGAATCTACTGATGTGATAATGGGTAATCTTCCTGTTAATGATATTCCTGCAAAAGTTCTTTTTAATACTGGTGCATCCCATTCTTTCTCGTCATACCCATTTGCATCGAAGCACAATGTTGACACAGAGATTTTATCCAAAGTTATGCAAGTTGTTTCTCCGGGAAAGCTTTTGTCTTCTAGTTTGGTTGCTCCCGATGTTTCCATTAAGATGGGCGACTATGAATTTCAGTCTTCTCCAGTTGTTCTTGGTGACTCGGATATTGATCTAATTCTCGGGATGGACTGGCTTTCTAAGCACAAGGCTCAACTTGATTGTGCTGCCAGGGAAATTCAATTGACACACTCTTCTGAGGATGTGATTATTTATGCCGCTCGTGATGAAACCATTCGGTTTTTCTCTCTCAATGAGAAGGGTGAATTGAATGCCATCTCTCAAATTCCAGTC
>NC_057811.1:168126423-168128016 GCF_018294505.1 Triticum aestivum | reverse complement strand
AGATTCGCATTCGTGAAGAAGATATTCCCAAGACAGCATTCAGAACAAGCTTTGGTTCTTATGAATATACTGTCGTGTCTTTCGGCCTTGTCAATGCTCCTCCAGTATTCTCTTGGATGATGAATTTCATCTTCAACCCCTATACCAATGAATTCGTCCTGGTGTATCTCGATGATATCTTGGTCTTCTCCAAGAATAAGAAGGATCATGCCAAACATTTGCGATTGGTGCTCGACAAGCTCAGAGAGTATCAATTCTATGCGAAGTTCTCCAAATGTGAGTTTTGGCTTGATGAAGTTCTTTTCCTTGGTCACATCATCTCTGCCAAGGGCATCGCTGTTAACCCCGAGAAGGTGTCCACAATTGTGAATTGGGAACCTCCTCAGAATGTCAAGCAGCTCCGCAGTTTTCTTGGTCTTGCAAGCTATTGCCGAAGATTCGTTGAGAATTTCTCCAAGATTGCAAAGCCTCTTTCCAACCTCCTTCAGAAGCATGTGAAATATGTCTGGTCTCCTGAGTGTGACGTTGCTTTCAACACTCTCAAAGAGAAACTAGTCACAGCTCCTGTCTTGACTCCTCCTGATGAATCCAAGCCGTTTGAAGTTTTCTGTGATGCTTCTCTCCAAGGTCTCGGTGCTGTGTTAATGCAAGAGAAGAAAGTTATGGCCTATACCTCTCGTCAGTTGAAGCCCAACGAGAAGAACTACCCCACTCACGATCTTGAGTTGGCGGCAGTTGTCCATGCATTAATAACATGGAGACATCTCTTGTTGGGAAGACAAGTGGACATTTTCACCGATCACAAGAGTCTCAAGTACATCTTCACTCAGCCCAACCTCAACCTCAGACAGACTCGATGGGTCGAAATGATTCAAGAGTACAATCCGAGTATTGAATATACTCCAGGCAAGGCCAATGTCATTGCAGATGCTTTAAGCAGGAAGGCTTATTGCAACAGCTTAATTCTCAAGCCATTCCAACCGGATCTTTGTGAAGCTTTCCGCAAGCTGAATCTCCAAGTTGTTTCTCAAGGCTTTCTTGCCAACCTCATAGTCTCTCCGACTTTGGAAGATCAAATTCGTGAGGCACAATTCCTTGATGCCATGGTGAAGAAGGTGAAACGTGGTATCGACAAGGGTCTTTCCAAATACAAGTGATATCGCATTGATGACAGAGACACTTTATTCTTCGAGGACCGGATTGTGGTTCCTAAAGGTGATCTAAGGAAAGTCATAATGAACGAGGCGCACAATTCTCTTCTTTCCATTCATCCTGGAAGTACGAAGATGTATCATGACCTCAAGCAGTCGTATTGGTGGACTCGAATGAAGCGAGAAATCGCTCAATTCGTGAATGAATGTGATGTCTGCCGAAGAGTGAAAGCAGAACACCAACGACCAGCTGGTCTCCTCCAACCTCTTGCTATCCCAGAATGGAAGTTTGATCATATCGAAATGGACTTCGTGACTGGTTTTCCAAAGTCCAAGCGCGGAAATGATGCTATCTTCGTTGTCATTGACAAGCTTTCTAAAGTGGCTCATTTCCTTCCAATCAAAGAATCTATCACAATAGCTCAGCTGGCAGAGCTATACA
>NC_057811.1:168113083-168123132 GCF_018294505.1 Triticum aestivum | reverse complement strand
TTGCCATGTCAGCCTCTAACCATCCTTTCCTAGCAAACCGTTGTTTGGCTAAGTTACCGCTTTTGCTCAGCCCCTCTTATAGCGTTGCTAGTTGCAGGTGAAGTTGAAGTTTGTTCCATGTTGGAACATGGATATGTTGGGATATCACAATATCTCTTATTTAATTAATGCATCTATATATTTGGTAAAGGGTGGAAGGCTCGGCCTTATGCCTGGTGTTTTGTTCCACTCTTGCCGCCCTAGTTACTGTTATACCGGGATTATGTTCCTTGAGTTTGCGTTCCTTACGCGGTCGGGTGATTTATGGGACCCCCTTGACAGTTCGCCTTGAATAAAACTCCTCCAGCAAGGCCCAACCTTGGTTTTACCATTTGCCACCTAAGCCTTTTCCCCCGGGTTTTCGCGAGCCCGAGGGTCATCTTATTTTAACCCCCCGGGCCAGTGCTCCTTCGAGTGTTGGTCCGAACTGAGTAGACTGCGGGGCCCCCTCTTGGAAACTCGAGGTCTGGTTTTACTCGTAGGATGTCTCATCCGGTGTGCCCTGAGAACGAGATATGTGCAGCTCCTATCGGGATTTGTCGGCACATTCGGGTGGCTTTGCTGGTCTTGTTTTACCATTGTCGAAATGTCTTGTAAACCGGGATTCTGAGACTAATCGGGTCTTTCCGGGAGAAGGTTTATCCTTCGTTGACCGTGAGAGCTTATGATGGGCTAAGTTGGGACACCCCTGCAGGGTTTTATCTTTCGAAAGCCGTGCCCGCGGTTATGAGGCAGATGGGAATTTGTTAATGTACGGTTGTAGAGAACTTTTCACTTGACCCAGTTAAAATACATCAACTGCGTGTGTAGCCGTGATGGTCTCTTCTCGGCGGAGTCCGGGAAGTGAACACGGTCCGAGTTATGTATGACGTAAGTAGGAGTTCAGGATCACTTCTTGGTCATTGCTAGATGACGACCATTCCATTGCTTCTCTTCTCGCTCTTTCTTGCGTATGCTAGCCACCCTATATGCTTTTGCCGCTGCAGCTCCACCTCACTACTCCTTCCTTTCCTATAAGCTTAAATAGTCTTGATCTCGCGGGTGTGAGATTGCTGCGTCCTCGTGACTCACAGATTCTACCAAAACAGTTGCAGGTGCCGACGATGCCAGTGCAGATGATGGGGTCGATCTCGAGTGGGAGTTCGACGAGGAACGTGGTCGTTACTACGTGTCTTTTCCTGATGATCAGTAGTGGAGCCCAGTTGGGACGATCCGGGATCTAGCATTTGGGGTTGTCTTATTTTCATCTGGATTTTGACCGTAGTCAGTCTATTTGTTTGTATTTTGGATGACGTATGAATAATATTTATGTATTGTGTGAAGTGGCGATTGTAAGCCAACTCTTTATCCCATTCTTGTTCATTACATGGGATTGTGTGAAGATGACCCTTCTTGCGACAAATCCACTATGCGGTTATGCCTCTAAGTCGTGCCTCGACAGGTGGGAGATATAGCCGCATCATGGGCGTTACAATCCCCTCGCCCGCCGTCGCAGCCGCGGCCTGGAAGCTCACGCACCCCGAGCATTGCTGAGGGTCGGCCAGATGCAATGAGAAGAAGTGACGGAGGAGGGCCATCGAGGGAGCAACGCCCACCATGGCTTCGCACACGAAGGCGAAGACAGCAAGCAGAGTCATAGACTGAGGGTCGAGATGCAACATGTGGATCTGATAATGCTCAAGCACCGCATTGAAGAAGGCGGAGAAGGGAGGAATCAGGCCCGCCTAGAGGGCATCTATGAAGATTGGGACCTCAGTGGCCGTCTGAGCCGTGCGAGTACGAGACGCGGGCCAGGCCATCGTCTCCCCCCACTCATTGAAGCTGGAAGCAAGCATCGGGCGCACCTTGCCCATGGCCTCGTCGTTGAGCACCCGAGACCGGCCGAGCGCCGGCGCGAAGGACGGAGGCGCAGCTGGAAGAGACAGAGGACTCTTCCCCTTCTCATCTTGTTTTGGCGCCATGGCGATGAGGCAGGCGGAGCGCAAGTCAGATTGGAGAAGAGAAGCAGAGCCACAAGGAAGCAGGGGAATTGGGGAAGCAAGGCGCAGGAGGCGGAGGAATAACTATGTAGGCCGCAGGGGCCGCATAGCCAGCGGATTCAAAGGCAGCGTGGGGAAGCGGAGACGCCGACGTCCAATCAACCGCCACGCGTCGACCGAGGCCGCAGGCTTTTGGGGCCCGCGGTGCTCCGAACTTGACCCTTGGCTTCGCCGCGAAGCCAAGCCCGAGCGGACCTTGGGCCCGGGGGCTACTGTCGGCGTTCTGGGAACGGGGGTCCCCAGACTTGCCTGCCTGCGGCCCACAGTGTGGCTAAGCAGCAGGCCGTACGACCCATCCTCGTCGACAAGGCACCCAAGACCCTCGCGAGGCAGACGACGCAAGACCTCCTCTAGAGTGGCCTATCCAAGCAGGCTCACGAGGAGCGGAGATATCAAGGCGAGGCAAACCTCACGAGGCTCTCGTGACGTGAGCCATGACGAACGGTACCAGGCGGGTGCCAGTGCGCGCGGCGTCCGTATTTCCTCTTTGGTGCTAAGGAGGCCAGCGCAGGCGAAGAGTACCGAGGCATCAGGCAAAGGTTGCCATATTGGTGCAACGAGACCAAGACCAGGAGGACGGCAAGGCGGAGGTCATTGTGGAGCCCAAGACGGCGTCACCCCAGAGCTTTTCGCAGGCGAAGACCGCTTTTGTCAGGATAGCTTGTACTAGCTGCCCCCCTTCAAATTTGCCCGCCGTTGTTGGCTCCCTTCCTGCTTGATATTTGGGAAGAGGACCAGGGCCTATATAAGTAGAGCTAGCCACCACAGTAGAGGCATCAAATCCTCACGCCACCAGTTCATACGCACAAGAACTCCTCAACCTCAGGAGGCTGTTCTTCCCTTGTACTGTTCATCATCAGCCCAAGAGGAAATCCACCACCACCACACTGGAGTAGGGTATTACACCACGATGGTGGCCCGAACCAGTATAAACCTTGTGTCTTTCTGTGTTGCGAGTTCGTCAAGTTCGTCCGCGAGATCTTAGCGAGCTAGAGCGTAGATCGGTAGGAGGGAAAGACTTCACGCGCACCCCAGTGTTCGAACCTTAAGGGTTTGCCGGAACCCCACATCCGACAGATGCCAACCCATTGTCGTTGCTCTGGTGCCGTGACGACAATCTGTTCAAGCGCAACTTTCAATTTGCCAAGAACTCAGCCAAAGAGAACAAGAAGTCGCGAGGATTAGACTTCAACCCAGGTCCCTCTGCTCCTCGTGCCGATGGCGCACGCGAAGCTGAACCCAATCTTGTTGGGCCCTTCTACAACCTAGAGGGTCTCATCACTCACATTATGGTTCAAGGGACTGCCGTGGATCACTCTGTAGATGACGCTGATTCTGACGAAGCGCCTGCACCACCGAAGCCTAAGAAGCTAAAGAAACCTAAGGCTTCGAAGCCTTCCACTGCACCAAGAGCTTCGCGAGCAAAGCCTCTGGCCACTGCTCCTCCTGCACCAGGTGTGCAGTCTGAAGATCTCTCACGCATCTCCAAGTCTGAGAAAAAGAAGAGAAGCCCGTGCGCACCACTCGCCAAGCACTGACCCCTGCTGCTGTTCTAAGAAATGAGAACGACGCCATTGATCTGTCAAGTGACGACGATCTTGCTGATGATGCTCTTGAGCTTATAATAAAGAGCAAGCAAGAGGCGGAAATCTTCAATGATCTTCCCCTCTTCGATGTGGACATCCTAAACAAGTTCATTAACGAATGGTTTGATAGCCCAAACCTCAGTTTTGATGATCTGCAACTCCCCTTTGGCCTCAGCGTCTCCTTCCATGGCGCCATTGCTCCTGAGCTGGCTCTAGCTCAGAAAATTGTTGAACTGAAGCACAAGATCGACTATGAAAAGGCTCAGTTCAAGAAGCATATGGCCAAGCTCAGTGTGACAGATGTCCAAAACTTCAAGACCATGATGCATGAGCTCAAGGAGGCGTTTCACAAGAAATGTGATGAAGCCAAAGGTTCTCGAGAGCGCATGAAGATCCCGCTGCCAAGTGTGTTCAAGCTTACAATGAAGCTGAGAAGCGCAAGGCACTTGGGCGTCCTGGCATCGACCCCAAGATGGCTGCCAAGCAGAAGATGCCTACTGTGGACCAAGCTGAAGCATCCAGGTGGGAAGAACCTCGCATTGTCTTCCCCGCTAGTATGACAGGCGTGAAGCCTAAGGTCCCCACAGTGGCTTCAGAGCTTCAGAAAACAAGGGCAGCTGAAGCCAAAGCCAGAAAATGCAAGACCAAGAACACCACTGATGAGGCCCCACCTGCCAAGAAGCGTAAAACCAAGAAGAAAGATCGGGCTGCTCCCACAGAGCCCCTTGTCGTCGAGCCAATTTCTGTTGCTCGTCCTGCATCTGCACAACAAGAGCGTCGTTTGATAGTTCATGAGCCTGCTTCCACAGAGGCTCCTGAAGCTGAAGACATTCCATCTGTCAATCCCACCGCAGCTGAAGACATTGGTCCCCAAGACAATGTAGAAGATGATGAAGTCCTTCCTCAGATCGAGCACAATGTGGTATCATCGCCTGTTCTCATAAACAGCGAACTCATCAGCATTGGTCGTCCTTTGACGCCAATCGCTCAGGATGATTCATGGGCTGATCACCCTCAAGACTCCCTCCGTCAAGAAGAAACTCCAGCTACTCCCCCAACTCAAGTCACCACTCTAGTGCTTGAAGATGATGACTTTGAGGCCCAACCTACTCCATCTCCACAAGCGTCGCCAGTGTTCCGCAGGCTTCGTAAAGGACTAAGGCCACAAGTCACTCCGTCGAGTGTTCCATAAGGAGTAGAGCACCAATCAGTATCACGCCAAGTTTTTCCTGAAGCCTCTCCTACTGCGAACATCTCCGCGTCTGAAGCCAAAGCGGCTGAAGACATTCCGGCTGCATCAGCCGATGAACAAGAAGAGCCAGAATTGAAGAAGAACGTGTTGCTACACCCCCAACCAACCCTGAAGTTGTTCTCGAGGAGAACGTGTCCGATCCTCCAGCTACTCGAGTGGAGGTTGATAACATTGAGGCGACCACCAACACTGAAGCCAATGACGTTGTCATGGCTGAAGCTAATATGGCGCCTGAAGTTAATGTGGTGCCTGAAGTGATTGCACCTGAAGCCAATGCTGCACCTGACGCAAATCTGCAGCCAGAAGTCAATACCACTGTCACTGCCACTGCTCCTGTACCTCCTCCACGGCCACACACCATCGAGCAAGCATATGATCATGGTCAGTTGGTTACTGTCAGATGGCCCATTCTGGTTCCTCCACCTGCTGCCGGTCCACAATTTGACTATCATGTCGAGCACAGGCCTCAGGTCCAGAAGCCTAAGCCAAGACTGCCAAGGTTTCCAGGTACTGCAACTTCACCAGGGTCGTTCAATGCTAATGGCTTCATTGTGCACAACACTTTCCTCGATAGTGCCAAGAACCCCTATTCCAAGCCAAGGATCTCATCTGATCGGTTCTGGAGCTATCAGCAGTGCAGCTACTATTCCTGTGTTCTCTATGACCAAGGGCGTATCTTTCCACATATGCGTCTAGACACTGAAGCCATTGCTGGGCTGCCCTACCTTGAAGAAGCCCTTGACTGCTTCTGTGATGCTAGTCTGCTGAACTTTGTGACTGATAAGGAGCATTGGAATGAAGAGCTTCTGCTACAATTTTATGCTACCCTCCACATTCGCGGCTACAACAGGGATCTGAAGACTTGGGTCCTTGAGTGGATGATAGGCAATGTCCATCATGAAGCCAAAGCTCTTGATATCATTGAGCTAACTGGCCTGCCCACTCCAGGTGAACTCTTCGAGCCTGCTTGTCAACTTCACCGCAATGCATTGGAGAGCATCTTTCAGAAGCCAGAGCCCAACATGAGCCAAATTCTAAGCATGATGAAGCCTCTGCCACGCGACGCTGAATACCCAAGAGAGTTCTTTGTTGAAGACCTAGAGTATCTGCCCCGCACTATTTATCATATCATCAGGCGAACTCTCTGGCCTGTCAAAGGACATTCTTCTGCAGCAAAGCTTGAAGGAGTGATGAAGACATTGGTCTTTTACATCTTTAATGGCATCAACTTCAATGCTCAAGACTTCTTTATCAGGCAATTGGCTGCATCAGGGTCTGATCTCTTTGGTCTGAAGTTCTACGCTCCATGGGTTATGCGCCTTATCAAGCTTCATTCAGCTGTCAACTATCAGCCTTCTGCTCGCAACCATCTGATCTTTTTGCCAGAGGTTGATATGTCAGTTGAAGCCATATACACAGAGCCTGCCAAGGAGCCCATTTATCTTCACAATGCTGATCACCAAAGCTTCACACAGCCCATTGCAGGAGTCCAGGCAGTCACTCGCATTTATCCTTTGGCTGGCAATACACGTGGCCCTCATCGTGCCAATATTGAAGCCACTGAGAGCACAATTGCACAAAGGCCTCGAAAGCGATCTCGTGTTCTTAATGGCAGAGAGCTTCTCACTGCCCTGCATCAGAAACAGGATAAGCATCACTACTGGCTGAAGCGACAGATGCAAAGCCTCTTGGTGGATGTCAATCGCATTCGCAACCTTGCCACCAAGAATGCCTTTGTCACTCATGAAACCTGTCGGAGGTCATGGAAGAGTTTGACATTGTTGAGTGCTGAAGCAGATCTTCAAGATGATGGCTTCGCTGAAAGATTCAAGTTTGACTCCACTCCTCCAAGGAATGCTGTCTTGCGTCGAACTCCCTCTCTTGAAGACTCTGACTATTCCTCCTCAGCTGCAACGGTGAATGCCAGAGTCATAGATGACCAAGATGATGCTACTTCACCTCCTCCAACCTCAGCGCGTGTCGACACTGCACCAAGTTCTTCTGCACCGCCAAACCCCGACGCCAACTCTGCTGCTTCTCCTACTCCTTCTGGGAACGAGTAGAGGCTCTATGTCTTCAAACCTTTTTGGTCCTTATTGACAAAAGGGGGAGAAGCATATGAGTTGATAGTCTTCAAGTGGGTCCATATGGGCGGTTGCTTTATATTTTGCCTAGTGTTTACAACTCTCGCTTTTGATACATTTGGTTCTTCGAGTTGTAACACTTAAACTTGATGGTCGTCTGCTACGTTTTCTGCTATTCTGTGATGCGATGATAAATTCCGCATTTGCGATGATAAATCCCGCACTAAGTCATATTGCAGACGTCCATTTTTCATTATGCATGTCATTATCTTTGTCATATCAAATCATGCATGATGAATTGTCTTCATAAGTTGAAGATGATCTCCATAAGTACAACCTGCCATGTGCATTTGCATTCCAAAAGCAAATTACTTATATGCACATCTTCAGGGGGAGCCTTTTGCTACTTATGAAGACAATACCTTTATCCTTTACAATTCCACATATTTCCCCGTTGAAAACTTCAACCAGTTTGTCATCAATCACCAAAAAGGGGGAGATTGTAAGTGCATCTAGTGCCACCCCTAGTTGGTTTTGGAGTATTGACGACAAACCTGGTTGAGGGACTAATGTGTTTGTGAGAATTGCAGGATAACACAGGTAGTAGTCCCTCATTGATTCGGTTTACCTACCGGAGATGACCCCTAAAAATGTATGAAGACATTGAAGACAATGGTGGTATGTGAAGATATTCACATTGAAGACTATGACATAAGAAGACATCGTGTGAAGACTATGAAGCGCGAAGACTTAGTTGTTTCGTTGTTTCCTTTTCTTCTTTGTTGAGTCATAGGAACCACCGTACTGTTAAGTGGGGTCCCAGTGAACAAAGTCAGAGTGACTGAAGTGATGCTCAACCAAAATCCTATGTCTTCGAGCGAAGACAATGAGAGCAAATCTTATCCAGAGCTGGATGAGTCAGCTTTACTTGTAGCCCAAGTCAAGCTGCCGCGTGTGTTTGAAATCTGACCATTGGAACACGTGTCCGTTCCTTAGTGACCCAGGGTCATTTAGGACAAATCAGGTCGGGTTGCCTAGTGGCTATAAATAGCCCACCCCCTACACCATAAATTGGTGGCTGCTCAGAGTTAGTGCACGGCTTTTGTCGTTTGAGAGCAACCCACCTCCGAAGCTTTTGAGAGAGAGAAATCCTTGCGAGGACAAAGCCCAAACACCCAGAGCCAAAGAGTGTTAGGCATCACTGAAGTCTTTCTGTCCGCGTGACCTGAAGACTTGTTACACTTGAGGAATGTGAATCCTCCAGCCGGTTAGGCGTCGCGTTTTGAGCATCCAAGAGTCATTGTGGATCGCCGGTGAACGAAGTATGTGAAGGTTTGGAAGTCTACCTTGAAGACTTACCAGAGTGATTGGGCGAGGACTAGGTGTCCTTAGCTCAAGGGGAATAAGGTGAAGACATGGTCTTCTGAGTTAAATCTCAGCCTCCCTAACCAGACGTACAATTGTCACAGCAACTGGAACTGGTCCAACAAATCCTTGTCCTCACCAAGCGACTGGTTCTATCTTCTCCCTCTCTTTATTTACTGTTTGTCTCCGTGAAGTCATTGTCTGCCTGTGTTACCTGTTTGACTTCACTGTGTGACTTCTATTGTTGTTTGGCTTCATACTATCTTCCATCCTGATCATTACTCCCTAGCTGCTATTAGTCTTCATGCTTTCACTTCATTGAATACTTGACGATGGCTTGCTTAGTGTAGTCTACCTACCGCTGCATATCAATAGGTTCATTTCTATTGTTTGTCTTCGAAACTCTCATGTTTTGAAGACTTTCATAAAAAATGCCTATTCACCCCCCTCTAGTCGATAACTAGCACTTTCAGTAAGTCACATTAGAAAGAGCAGCGCGACCTAGGTGGATTGAGATTGGATGAGAAGAAGCACGACAAGAAAGGAAACTTCCAATCACAGCGGCTGGTTTTAAACGGAAATAAAATCAGCATTGAATACATGAGTGCATGCAAAACAGCCATCAATCTCTTGCCTAATCAAAGTCCAGCAGTGATGCATGCACTGGCTAGCACCTCCTCTTCCCCCTGCACATATTCTACGTGGGTAGTAGTACGAGGCTGGGAGGGGAACGAGAAAGAAATTTAATGCAATGCGCCTAGGACTTTTGGGAATATCTGATTTTTGTAAGATGACTTATACACCTAGACGGAGGTAGTAGTTTTTATCAGCTTTCTTGGAGACCAACAGGGATGTCTCACTATCTTGAACCTTATCTACATTACTTCCTTTATCATTGCATAATGGGGTACTCTTCTCCAATATTTTGTCTGTATTCTAAAAGAGAAACAAGCAGACACATCACAGGTTTACCATGTTGTATATGAAACTCATTTTGGTAAACCAGTTCAGTAGTAAGGTGGACAAGATAACAGCATGAAACAAACATATATCTATGTAGTATGGTTGCTGTATGGTCTATATCATTCTAGTTTATGTTGCCAAATCAAGATAGAGACAGTTCAAATCATATCTGTTTAAGACAAAGCAGCATACACTACAAAAGAAGACACATCCGTGACATTTTGGGCCGAACGAATTTTTTTCTATCATACATATGACACTTCTATGACGATAATTGTGACAAAACCCGGTATCATCATAGATGTGGTGGGCTCCTACTTCTATGACAAAAAATCATGACAGAAAATGGGCTTTTCGTCCTGGGTGGGCCGGAGACACAGCTGCATGACATTCTTTGGGCCGTCCATGATGAAAAAACCATGGTAGAAGCGAGGGCGAGGAAAATTTCGGCGAGTTCCCGGTTACGGTGGGAGGTCGGGGGCCGAGTGATGCACGTTTCTCTCGTACACGTACGCGCGTGTGTGCGAGGCGTTGGCTCTAACTGAACCCGAGCGAGGCGTTGGGCTCTAACTGAACCTGAGCGATTGCACTGCAGGCTACGCGTTACTGAACCCGAGCGATCGATCAATGGCTGTTAACTGAACACGATCGAGCGATTCCTTCGCTACTGCTGCTAGAAGCCGATCGATGCTGCCTCTAGGATGAACAGTGAGCGTTGCGG
>NC_057811.1:168099389-168112518 GCF_018294505.1 Triticum aestivum | reverse complement strand
CGGTACGCCACACCCCTCCCGATCAACAGGACCCCTGTTTCGACCGTAGGAGGTCCGTTTCCTCCGTTTTGCGGTACGCCACACCCCTCCCGATCAACATGACCCCCATTTCGACCGTAGGAGGTCCGTTTCCTCCGTTTTGCGGTACGCCACACTCCTCCCGATCAACAGGACCCCCGTTTTGACCATAGGAGGTTCGTTTCCTCCGTTTTGCGGTACGCCACACCCCTCCCCATGAACACGACACATTCCGTTACCTCCCCATGAACACGACGCATTCCGTTGCCTCCCCATGAACATGACGACGACGCTGTTTCTCCGTTCCGACCTAGCCATGTACACGAGCCCTGGCCGTACGTATGCGCGAGTAGGCGTTCGAGACCCCGCCCGTATGTACACATACGTGGCCGTATTTTCTTTCTTGCACCCTGGCCGCTGTACGCACGTGTACATGCTACGTGCGCGCCTCTACTACGACACGTACGCGCCTCTACTACGACACGTGCGCGCCTCTACATCCACCAGTATATATGTACGTACACGTTCGCGACCAAAATGACAACGCTACGTACGCTTCGACCAGGTGGGTCCCGACTGTCAGGCACTTCCTTGCCTGCGAAGATGTAGCTGGTGGGTCCCAGCAGTCAGGGGGGCGAATCGTTTTTTTTGCCCGGACGCACTTCCTTGCGTGCGAAGATGTAGCTAGTGGGTCCCAGAAGTCAGGGGCAAACGTTTTTTTTTCACGAAATACGGTGGCCCGTCCGGTGGGTCCCCGCTGTCAGGTGGAGGAATAATTATTTTGCACGTAATAAGGAGGCACTTCCTTGCTGCGGCCGCGGACCCAGCTGTCAGCCTCTCCACGTACAGTCCACGTTCGATGGAAGCCGTTCCTTGACCACGTTGACCACGCCGCGCCGAGAGCACCAGGGCGGTGGACGACGGCGAGGCCTAGGAAGGGGACGACATGGAGCCGGGGAAGACGCGGTAGTGGATGCCCACGCGTAGAGGAGTACGAGGGTTCACTGGTTCGCTGTAGTGTGAGGCTGCAGTCACCGCATAATAACAGGGGGTGTGGGTGAGTAGAGGGATGGCCTGGCCAGCGGTGGGAGTAGTAGGGGCGGTGAGGCCTCCGCCGCATCGCAGCCGGCCACGGGAGGCAGGAGCACGAGGCACGACCGACGCTGGTTTGGGCGACTGGAGCAAGAAGACCAGAGGTTGAAGAAGCACTACGGCCGTTGGATGGACATCGTACGGTCACTGGAGCTAGAATCGTGCATATTGACTAAGTTGACAAAGCCCTCCGTCTCCGTCAACTTAGTAGGCCCACAAGTCAGCCTACCACTATACTGGGTCCCAGCTAACAGGGGGAGTATTCATTTTTTTTGGTGCGTAATAAGGATGCACTTCCTTGCATGCGAAGATATAGCTGGTGGGTCCGAGCTGCCAGCGGCGGTAACTTTTTTTCGCGAAATACAGAGGCCCTTTCGGTGGGTCCCTGATGTCAGGTGGAGGAATCATTATTTTGCGCGTAATAAGGAGGCATTTCCTTGCGTGCGGCCGTGGACCCAGCTGTCGGCCTCTCCACGTACAGTCCACTTCAGATGCATGTCGGTCGTTGACCACGTTGACCAGGCCGCGCCGAGAGCACCAGGGCGGTGGACGACTGCGAGGCCTAGGAAGGGAACGACACGGAGGCAGGGAAGACTCGGCAGTTGTTTCCCACGCGGAGGGGAGTACGACTGTACGAGGGTTTACTGGTTCGTCTGCCATCGCCGGAGAATAACAGCAGGTGTGGGTGAGTAGAGGGATGGCTAGGCCAGCGATGGGAGTACGGTGGGTCGGTGAGGCCTGCGCGGCAGCACAGCCGGCCACGGGGAGGAGGGAGCAGGCAGTCCCACCGGCGCTTGTTTGAGCGGCTGGAGCAGGAAGAGCAGAGATTGAAGAAGCACGACGGCCGTTCGATGGACATCCAACAGTCACTGCTTGTGCGTCAACCTTTTTTTAGGAAAACCTCAAATCTGTGGAAAACAGCATACAACCCATCTGCCATTATTTCTAATAATTTACAGCCCATTTGCTAATTCTTAAGGTTTTTTTGGAGCCCATATTCTTTTTGTTAGCATTACAGCCCATATTGTGGCCACGGTTAAAAAATTATACGAAATTTTGCATATTTCGGTGCTATCCGAACTGTTTTTAATCCCGAAATTTCGACTCACATTCAAACTGATTTTAAAAATAAATGTATATCAATATAAAATCCAACAAATTCTCGACGCATAAAAATTAATGTAATTTAAAATCTCAAAATGAAAAAAAGATATTTGAAACTAATTGCCGGTTTGATGTGTTTTAAAAATGTACAGCCCATTTCTCATTACTGATAGGCCATTTTCTCGGCAGCTGAATGAAGCTCTCCTCGTCTTGAAAGATTTGCAGCCCAACAGGCCTGACAAAGCGACTTACTTGGCAAATCACAAAAAAACTGGGCTGTGGCCGTGGACCCAGCTGTCAGCCTCTCCACGTACAGTACTCTTCTGATGGAAGTCGGTCGTTGACCACATTGACCACGCCGTGCCGAGAGCACCAAGGCGGTGGACGACGGCGAGGCCTAGGAAGGGGACGACGCGGAGCCGGGGAAGACGCGGCAGTGGATGCCCACGCAGAGAGGAGTACGAGCGTTCACTGGTTCGGCTGCAGCGTGAGGCTGCCGTCGCCGCAGAATAACAGGGGGTGTGGGTGAGTAGAGGGATACCCTGGGCCAGCGGTGGGAGTAGTAGGGGCGGTGAGGCCTCCGCGGCATCACAGCCGGCCACGAGAGGCAGGAGCATGCGGCACGACCGGCGCTGCTTTGGGCGGCTGGAGCAAGAAGACCAGAGGTTGAAGAAGCACTATGGTCGTTGGATGGACATCGTACGGTCACTGGAGCTAGAATCGTTCATATTGACTAAGTTGACAAAGCCCTCCGTCCTCGTCAACTTAGTAGGCCCACAAGTCAGCCACCCACTATGGTGGGTCCCAGCTAGCAGGGGGTATTCATTTTTTGGTGCGTAATAAGGAGGCACTTCCTTGCGTGCGAAGATATAGCTGGTGGGTCCGACCTGTCAGCGGGGGGAACGTTTTTTTCGCGAAATACAGAAGCCCTTCCCACGTACAGTGCACGTACAGTGCGTAATAAGGAGGAACTTTCCTTGCGTGCGACCATGGACCTCGTGGGTCCCAGCCATCAGGCTCTCCACGTACAGTCCACTTCCGACGACTCTCGTATGTTGACCACGCCGCGCCGAGCGCACCGAGGCGGTGGACGACGGCGAGGCCCCAGACTGGAACAACCCGGAGATGGGGAAGACGCGGTAGTGGAGTCGCAGACGGAGAGGAGTGGGAAACTTGACTAGTTCGGGTGCGGGGTGGGCCTACACTCGGCAGAGAATAACAGGAGGTGCGGAGTGGAGGGATGGCCTGGCCGTCAGCGGGGTAGCGTTTCGCTGAGGAGCGCAAAACAACGCCGCTGGACGCCGAAGGCTGGAGCAGGCGGTTCCGGCAGCGCTGGGGGAAGAAGACGAGAGATGAAGAAGAATGCCGGCCGTTGGATGTAAATCCAACGCCTTCTTAGGCTTCGACCTACTGGCCCACATGTCAGCCAATCCATTTGTTTTTTAGTCCATTTGGTGGGCTGAGTGAAACAATGATGTAGCATCTATGCAGCCCATTTAAATCCCATTTGCATTTTTCTCGAAATCCGTGGACTTGCTGGGCTGGGTGAAAATATCATGTTGGGCTAGACGGAGAAATGTTATAAAAACATAAACACATGATTGCACGTCAGTAAAATCTTTGCAAGCTTATGTACGCAATCACTAGGAGTTAACTTGCCAAGTTATATATAAACAATTATTATTATTATTTCGTAAGAACTTTCAACTTACGAAATAAAATATCATTTTAATTTGATGAGTTAATAGTACATGGGGTATTATTATTTTTTAGGCTAGACGTGGCACAATTGAGTTGGTTCTAGGGGAAAGTACTAGGAGAAAACTCAGTTTACATCGAAAAAGAAAGTGGGAGAAAATTCAGAGACCTGCTGGGTCCACCTGAGGAGGGGAATATGTTGGGAGGAAGGAGATTCAAAGCACGACAGCCGAGTGAACTAGTTTTTTATGGACAAGTGAACTAGTTTACATACATAAGCAAATAGCCACTAAAAAAAGCAATCAGGTTAATGGGTTCTTAAAAGAAATATTTCGGACAAAACAGATAATTACGACACATAGGCTAATGCATGAAACACTCAGATGATAAAGGTGCTTATAAACAGATAAAGTACAACATCTAGACCTTTCTGGCACGCTTGATCATGACGCTGCGGCTGTCCGTGTACTCGTCGGTTATGGGAAGCAGACACGCCCTCATGTCCAAGATCTGCCTATACATGTCGTAGCATGCGTATGCGTCCTTGGCCGTGTAGGTTATGTAGGCTAGATTCAGAGGTACCTCCCACGTGTTCAGGTCGTCTTCTTTCATGTTGGCGTATCAGGGGGTCGATGATGGTCTCAGCGAGGTCAACCACAGAGTCCTTCTCCTGCCCGTTGCTGATGATCTTGTATTGCTTCTGGATGTCGACAAGCTTGTTGCACCAGATGGCCGAATCGTCGCGTTCTTCCTTCTCTCCACCGTAGCGAAGGTGCAGTCGGCGCTGCCGACGAAACGGGCGAATGCTCCAGAACCTGGTGCAGCCATAGGACTGAGGCGAGGCAGAGCTTCACCGAGTCCGTATCGTTGGTGTACATCACATTCAGCTTGGTGCAGCCATAGGACTGAACGGCGAACTCAAAGGGGAACTCCTTGCTGAAGTCCATATCCAGCAGGCTCACCCCTCGGATCGCCATTGGAGTCTCTTCGAGTGAACGAGTGTGTAGGCGGCGGCAGCAGTTCGTTTTCCAGCTCTTGGGGAACTGGATTCAACAGTAAGCTGAGTGTGTACAGGCAACAACAGTTACTACCCCTCCCTCGTCCGTTGCACGCCCGGCAGAAGATGCACCCTCGGCCACACGTCGGTTCACGAGCGGGTCTGTATTGGTACTTTAATAATAGGAGTTAGTGGTCACTTTACTTAAATTTAATTAGCTTTAATAGAAATTTATACTTAAAACAAGCAATGCATTCGCTCGTTCTATCAGTGCCCCAGGATCAGCATGCACAACAATTAGAATTATTATTCTCAAGACGCACACGATCAGCACATTTGTCGCACTTTCACAAAGATAATACTACCAAGTTTGAACTGTTTGTTATGGTTGTTGTCCTCTGTATCATCATGCCGTGTTTCCCAGCTTGCAAGATTCAGAACCAACAAATAAGATCCAAATAATAAGTACAACAAAGATGCCTACACATCTCATTGATTCCCAGCTTGCAAGATTCAGAACCAACAAATAAGATCCAAATAATAAGTACAACAAAGATGCCTACACATCTCATTGATTCCCAGCTTGCAAGATTCAGAACCAACAAATAAGATTCAAATAATAAGTACAACAAAGATGCCTACACATCTCACTGATTCCCAGCTTGCAAGATTCAGAACCAACCCATTAGAGCCTTTTGATAAAGTGAATATCGGGATTAAATCCATCTTGGCTAGCCATGTCATACAATCGAAGAACTTGGCGAATGCTCTTGACCTTTACAACATCTGTAGTTGAGTATTCCTGTTTGCACAGCACAAACAAGGAGACAGGAGAGCATGATTTCGCTTTAATAGCGGCCTCCTTGAACTCAACCTCCAGCTCTACATGGATGAGGTCTGCCTGGAGTTCCATGATTCAATTCATGCGCCTTTTTCTGTAGTTCACCTGAAATGAAGCAAAGATTGCATCATTCAGCTAGCAAGAAGTACTTGCTCTTGTGAGCTGGCAGGTTCTTCTTTAGTAGTTGCACTAAAATTGAGGAACATTAAGGTTGGCTATCCGGCTCATGTAAGGTGCAACTATAATTTTCTTATCCTTTTGTGCAGTTCCACTAAAATAAAGTGCCATTGTGGTGACAGTGACGGCTCCATCTTGCAAAGGCTAATAAAATGTTGCACGAGATTACCAGCAGAACTTGACAGATATTTTGGAAACTCCAATCACCATTTTGTGCAGTTCCACCAAAATTGAGAGATGTTGCCCACGTGACATTTTAGTTGAACTGCACAAGACACTCATTCCAAAAAAAGTGTTTTGTGCAGTTCACCAAAAGGTCACAATAGCAACAAGGTGAAATGGATATCCCTATCTGCACAAAAAGATAGAAAGTAAACAGCTGCTGGTCAGTAAGAATATACGAAACATATACAAAATGAAAAGAAGCATCTTAATTATGTTCATGGCAATCATGCAAGGATAGTAGAAATTTTAAAACGTCAGCAATGCTTCATGTTACCAGAAGCATTACGATCAACAATGAGATTCCTCAAATATGGGATTACTTTAATGGTGGCATTGCTTGTTTACCAGACACAGTAAATCAACAACAGCTAAAGAGTTGGTTTAAGGGCATGGGACCGTGGGGACACCAGGACACTCAGCAGCGTAAAGGAGCAACTTACTTATCATACTGGGGAAAACAGCAGGAGTGCCATTTGTAACACAGTTTAATTGCATCTTATCACTGGAGGCATTAGATTAACAATAACACTGGTTAGACATGTCCCTAAGGTAACAGTGTGATCGCTTCATTTTACATGCGCCCTTACATTAACAACAACAAAAGGTTGGTATAAGGACATGCGACAGTGGACGCATCAGCACAATGTACCTACAAGGAGGCATAAAGTGGTGATGCCGAGTTTGTTCATGCTATGTGAGGGCAGCAAACCTAATCCTGGAGACCTTTTACTATGTGAGGGCAGCAAATCTAATCCTGGAGACCTTTTACTATGTGAGGGCAGCAAATCTAATCCTGGAGACCTTTTACTATGTGAGGGCAGCAAATCTAATCCTGAGACCTTTTACTATGTGAGGGCAGCAAATCTAATCCTGAGACCTTTTACTATGTGAGGGCAGCAAATCTAATCCTGGAGACCTTTTACTATGTGATGGCAGCAAATCTAATCCTGGACATACTCTGTTGACTTCTCCACCAGCCGCCACTTTCTATCCTTTTTTCAACCAATAATAGATCTGTTCCTTATCCAGTTTGTACTGCGTTTTCCCATTATTTCCCTTCCAACCAAGAGACCGGTTGGGTATCCTGTCTCTACTACTTTCACCATATTATTTCCTCTTTGAATCAAGTCCTAGATTCATGCTACAACTTTCCCCCCTTTCTTCATTGTTTGAACAAAGCCCTAGATTCGAATGCATGAAGTAGCTTTACCTCTAATAATACTAAAAATTTAGGTGGATTTGGAAGAGCTGATGGGAGTAGAAAAAGATGCACATGCAGACATGTGGGGAGCTGGGGCAGTAGAGCAAGGCCGCTTTTGAAGAACTTATACCTGAGGGTCGCCGGGATGTCGGCGGTGGCAGGTCGGATCTGCGGACAATACGGCAGGGAGGAAGAAGGGTCGGAGGACCTCCCGAGCCGGCGCTGTGTCGGAGAGAATGGCACGGGCAGAGGATCGGGCCCCTCCGGCAGCTGTGGGTTTCCTCCCTCGGCGGCGATGACCGCGTGAACGATGCACCTTTTAGTCCTCTACACACACCGTCCGAAGGGATCCGGCCGGATCTGTGACCAGCGGTGAGCAGAGAGAAAATGTCGCTACCGCTGTCTTGTTTATATCTAGAGAGGATGAGAGAATGACGAGAGCAACCCTAGTAAAGCAAGCGCTTAGGCCCCTGCGTCCATATATAGTGGAGTGATTATCTTTTTTCTCTCCACAACAAGCGTTTCAATTTGTGTACGTGGCATTAAAGAAAAGAAACTCTCTATTTAAGGTGACTACTGTATGACTCCTACTTACTACTAGTAGTACTACAGTATTGTTCACTTGTGCTCCCCGTCCCTCCATTCATTGAACAACCCCACGGGTGAATAAACATACAGTAAGTACTGTATTTATATAGAACGAACAAGCTCGAACTATTTTCGCGTAGTTAAAAGTTGAGGGCGGGGCTTTTCCCGGGCAGTACGCGCGACATTTTTTGGGTAGGCGGTTTGACAGAGAGGCGAGGAGGGTGAGCGAGTGGGGCTGTGCGATTTGACGGCGCGTTACTGCTGGAAAGACTTGTGATATGACCACTCACTATAGTCATGAATTACTGGTGCTCCGACCGGGGTGATGCCCCCCTTCCGTTCCGGGCTCTAATCTGGTGCATGACACGTCGACCCGGATGCTGGATTTCCCACATGTCGGAGTAGTAAGAAGGAGCAAAGAATGATGCGGTATATACTAGTACTATACTACAGTACTACTCAGGTCGGAGGAGTGCGAACCACGGCAGCCCAATGAACCAGCAGTGCGAACCACGGTAGCCCAGTGAACCAGCAGTAGAAAATAATGTGGTGATATGGCCATAAAAAACAATGTGCTACGGTCCACACTGTAGCATGTACGGTAACACTCCTCTTTGTTTGGATCCCTGAGTTAGAGCTAGTTTGGGTTGAAATAGCCTCAAATTATCGAAACAAGAGGGGTTAGTTTGAGCTAGTTTGCTCTAACCCAGCTAAAAAAACTAGCCCGGTGGAGAGGTTCTAATTGGGTTAGTTATCCCCGGGCCCACTAAAAGAGAACTAAAAAAATTTCCCCTGCCCGCACCAGATCGCTCCCCCCTCTCGCATGACTCCTCTCTATTCCCCATAGGGCCGCTCGCCCTCTCTCTCCTCCGGCCGCCCTCTCCTTCCGGCCTCCGCCGCCCTACTCCGGTCGCCCTCTCCCTCCGGCCTTCGAAGGTCGCCCCGCTCCCCCTTCACTAGTCATTTTTCTCCCTCTGTCGTGCACGGCGGCGGCGCATCTACCAGGGAGGTCGCGAGAGGGGTGAGTTTGTTCGTTCCTTCTCTGTCTCACAGCCATATCATTGATCTTGCTTGCTCTAGCGCTAATTCTGATTTGGAAAAGTAGATCCTGATCAAAATTGATATAGATTTGTGGTGCACGCATGGAATTGTTTGATGCTGCTTGAGGAGGTAATAAATCTTTCTAGAGGCCCAAAGATTCAGGTCACCTTTCTAGGTATTTCAATTTCAGGCTTGCATTATTTCTAGAGGCCCAAAGATTCAGTTCACCTTTCTAGGTATTTCAATTTCAGGCTTGCATTATTTCTAGAGGCCCAAAGATTCAGTTCACCTTTCTAGGTATTTCAGTTTCTGGCTTGTATTATTTCTAGAGGCCCAAAGATTCAGTTCACCTTTCTAGGTATTTCACTTTCAGGCTTGCATTATTTCTAGAGGCCCAAAGATTCAGTTCATCTTTCTAGGTATTTCAGTTTCAGGCTTGCATTATTTCTAGAGGCCCAAAGATCCAGTTCACCTTTCTAGGTATTTTAGTTACAGGCTTGCATTATTTCTAGAGGCCCAAAGATTAAGTTCCCAGTCGGCGGCAAGCGGCCCTGCTACCCATGCCGGTGTCGACCTCAACTCGCAAGGGCCAGCGTCGGAGGGGTTCCCGGGGCTTGGGCTCTACAGAGCCTTCCTCCAGAGCGACGATGGCGAGCTCCTCCCTCGGTGCGTGAGGGGCTCCGGGCTCCCTCCCTATCGTGAATGACTTTCATGATGAGTTAGCTCATTCTTTGTTTCATGAAGTGTTTTTTTATTTTGTGAAGCTTGATTGACGACTTGTATGTTTTAGTGGGATATCTCATTTGTATGGACAAAGTAAAAATTATCATGTTTTGCATGCTTGATTTGTATAGATGGTTCGTTTATGTCAATTGTGAGCGGGAGGAGGCCACAGAAGAGCCGGCCACACCAAGAGGGTGCTTGGATCCAAGGGACTTATTTTAGTCTGACTAAAAATAGTCTCTTTAAGAGGCTAAAGTTCCAAGCACCCCTGACTAAAGAGGGGCTTAAACTAGTCTTGAGACTAAATTTTTTTAGTCAGGGGTACCCCTACTAAAATGTGGATTAGTCCTCTCTCTCCTCATTTAACTCCTCTCCTTTAACACAGGCGAGTTCTGGATTGGAGGGTTTGGAGGATAATAAATGCTCATTAACTTGATTTTAATCTCTTTAGTATTTGGATCCAAGCATGGGTGAGGCTAGCAAGTTTTAGTCCCACTACTTTTAGTCATGGAACTAAAACGTATCCAAGCACCCTCCAAATCTGGCAGGAAATAGGGTCCAAAGTAGTCAAATGATTGAGATAGAGCATTTATTGTCAATCTAACCCTGCCATCCATACACCTCTTTGGTTTAGAGTTAGTTCAGGGTTAGAATCTAACTCTAACCTCTAACTGAGTTAGAGTTCTCCTCGTCTCGGTTCATCGCCATCATACTTTCCCCATTCCTATGTTTTCAGTATCCTGCAAATCAAAGAGGCCCTTTTTTGCGGGAAAAATCAAAGAGGCCCTTAGACTGGTTTCGGTCCGGTCATTTTTTATAAATGTGTTATGTCCAAAATTTAATGAACGTGCTCCGGTTTCCATGAAAATAATCCAGTTTCATGTAGTAATTCATTCATTTATTTATTCTTCTGCGGGGGGTTTGCATGTAATTCGTGAGGTCTGAAATGTAAAGTACCCCGGCATATGCTCCGAGTCGTGCATGCACTACGACCCAGATGCTCTATGTCCCACATGTCGGCGAATGGGAGCACGTGGAAATAGCCTAGGAGTACATATAGGAGGATAAATGCGTGAAATAATATGTACTGTGAAGCGTAGCCACGGTTCGAAAAGGAGACCTAAAGTGATGACAGTTATAGGTCGCACGCACCCAACTAGTGGAACTAGACATACGACTAATTTTTCCCTCAAAAAAAGTGGCACGAGTGCTCAGTACTCCTATTCTATAAACACGAGTCCCATCTAACAACAGCGTCCGTGCTACAACTAGCTCTCCTGCCTCGTTTCTCTCTTCTAGTAATTCTAAACTCGGCCGACGCCCGATGGGCGGGGTGGGTTTGCTCAACTGCGGCCCCACCTCACAGTGAAAACATTACGACTGGAATAAAAATGCCATATACTCCCTCCGTTCATAAATATAAGCCTTTTTAGATACTATTTCAAATGGAATACGGCATACAAATGTATGTAGACATAGTTTAGATTGTAGATTCACTCATTTTGCTCCGTATGTAGTAGTCACTTGCTGGAATCTTTAGAAAGACTTATATTTGGGAACGGAGGGAGTACTATACTAATAAAACATTAAGGCCACGAGGCGATGCAGTGCTGGTTACAGGAGGCAAGAAGAGACGCATCCATCGACGACGTCCACCTCCTCGACTCAGAGCGCCGGTCCACCGAACGGCGCCTAAGTAGCAGCGGCTTTCGTGGCCAGGTCGACGTGCTTCTGAACAATGACGTCCAAAGATTCCAGCCGCTGGAAGAAGGCCAACGTCTTTCTGTCCTCACTTGCCTTGTAGTGGCCTATGTAGATGATTTCCTCGTAGACGTGGATGTGCAGGTCGACGGTTTCTTGCATGGCGAGGCGCTGCGCGGCGAGCGCGGCCTCGAGGTGCACATTCTTTGTCGCAACCTCCGGCACCTGCTGGGCCACCAGGGCTTGAAAGAGTTCGTCACCATGGAGGCCGATGAGGGTGGCAGGCAATGAGGAGCCTAGGCGCGTGGGCTGGAGCAGTACGGCAAGGTCGTCCGCGCGCTTCTTGGCGGTAGTGAACTTGCGGATGGAGTTGACCATCATGTCGTCCATGCGAGAGGCGAAGCCGGCGTCGGCAAGGGCTACGATGCATGCGGTCGCCAGCACCGTCTGGAAACGCTGCGCGGTGCGGGGCCGCAGGCCGGCGCCTTGGATGATTTGGCACAGCCGATTGCCGCTCGCGTCCATCGCCTCCATAGGTGCTTGTGGCTTCTGGTCACTTGGTCTTGGATTGGAGTGAGCAGTGTTGCGCAGAGACTTGGGAGTAGATGGATTGGAGTGGTGGGGCGCCTTTATTATATGAGAGTCCAAACTCTATTGCATTCACATCGTGCTGGCTCTATTATGCTTCTCCAATTAATTCCCTCTACATGTAATTGAGGATGCATCATTGACCGTTCAATGTCTCGGGAACCGCTACCCTCTCCCTCCTTGGCATTCAAGCACCTATGGACCCGTCGACGATGAGGTGCCTATGGTGACTTCGTAAATTTCAAGATGATAGTGCCGTGCGTGTGTGCGTTCATAGGGGCGAGTGTATGCGCGTGTATATGAGCGCTTGCGTTTGTACTATGTTAAAAAACGTAAATGCGTGTCAAAAAGAGACTAGTCAGTATACTCAATATTGTGCACCTCGGAGAGGAAAATGATAGAACTAGTACGTATTTATTTACGGTGCAGATTCACTCATTTTGCTCCATATGTACTCCGTCTCGGTGTAGTCTAGTCACTTGTTGAAATCTCTAGAAGGGCAAATACTCCTTTCTGGTTTACAGGGCTATACTAGCAAGTAGTTGTACGTACTAGTACAATAGTGGGCTCACATAGCAATTTTTTCTCATGCAAGAGCCTGGCTATATGCGTGCTCCAATGTTCGCAACTGCAACATTCGGTTTGCGCTTCGTTCTTCGCCTCTTTGAGAAGACGAACAATGATATTACTACTACTGCTTCTACAGTGTCAAATCCACTACTGCATGTCCGTCCACCGCGAGCGGGACGGATAGCTTGTTGTAGAAGTACTACTAAGCAAAAGTCTGTCCTCGTTTGCGAGCAACCGCGTGCATGGGTGAGGGAGAAGGCGTGTAGTAAAATCAAGCTTCTCCTCGGCAAATTTGACAATTTTGACCTGGAAACGAAATAAATTCACAGAATGAACTGGGTGTGAAACTATTTTACACCCCTGACCCTTTTGTGTAGCGCCCGCCACGCCGGCGCCACACCCTATGGTGCAGCGCCTAGCTCCGGGGCGTTGCACCTCTGTCCACCGTGGCAGCCCATGGGCCCGCACCCAGCAGTGCAACGCCTCCGAGCTAGGCGCTGCACCTGTAATGTGCAGCGCCTAGCCGCTAGGCGCTACACGTGTAATGTGCAGCGCCTAGCCGCTA
>NC_057811.1:168099032-168099329 GCF_018294505.1 Triticum aestivum | reverse complement strand
ACCCTTTTGTGTAGCGCCCGCCACGCCGGCGCCACACCCTACGGTGCAGCGCCTAGCTCCGGGGCGTTGCACCTCTGTCCACCGTGGCAGCCCACGGGCCCGCACCCAGCAGTGCAACGCCTCCGAGCTAGGCGCTGCACCTGTAATGTGCAGCGCCTAGCCGCTAGGCGCTACACGTGTAATGTGCAGCGCCTAGCCGCTAGGCGCTGCACTGTGACTTATCCAGCCACTTGGCTGGGCCCCCCTCCCCCACCCCCCCACCCCCCCAACCACACACTCTCTCACTCTCTCCCCGAG
>NC_057811.1:168097827-168098841 GCF_018294505.1 Triticum aestivum | reverse complement strand
CCCCCCTCTCAAATCTTCTTCCAAATCTTGCAAATTTGAAGAATTTGTCCGTGGATTTCGAAGTCAAACCCTCCCTCAAGGTAATAATCTCCGATCCCCTTGTTTTGATCGAAGTAAAGTTCTCCCATTGCTCATTTGTTGGTAGTTTGGGGAAACCCTAGTTTTGTTTGGATCTAGAGATTTGCATGGAGATGTGAGATGTTTGTTTGCCAATTTATATGATTAGGCTTTCTTAGTATGCTAGGGTTATTCTTATGGGTGTTCTTATGTTGGTGCTAGGGTTAGGTTTAGGGCTAGGGTTATTGTTAGGGTTATGGTTATGGTTAGGGTTAGGGTTATGGTTAGGGTTAGGGTTGTTGTTTCATATATATATTAGGGTTTGTATTCGGTGTTAATCCATGGATTAGTACTCATGGAAGCAATGTTAACTTGTGTTCATTACTTATAGGGATGGGAAGAACATGTGTGTTTGTTCATCATGGGGACAAAGACGCCTTTTTGAAAGGCAATAAAGAACCGGACCCGGATGAGTTTGACATGGTGTTTGATAGTAGTCCTAGCTATGCGGAGCTCTTGCAACAAGTTAGGAAAGATTTGAATTGGATGGACCCTAGTGATATCATTGAGTTGGAGGGAAGGCATAATGTTGGTTTTGGAATGCACATCCGTTGGAAGACAATGCGTGTAAACTCGGAGCAACGTTGGGTTGCATACAAGGAGACGGTGGCCGAATCACTAGACAAGGCTCTTGAGTTATTTGCAACGAAGAAGGTTGATTCAAGTTTGCATTTGGACTTGAACCGGAACCCCTCCCCTTTGGTTGCTAGTAGCCCCCCATCCTTGAAGGGAGATGAAATTGTCGAACCTCTTTTGACCCAAGAAGTGAGGCCAACATTGAGCCCTTATAGAAACAACCAAGATGAATCTTTGCAAGAGGACAATGATGAGTATGCGGACGATGATGGTCTCGGCCTTGGTGATGAGTTACAGACATATGCAGCGCCTAGCACGGAG
>NC_057811.1:168081459-168097369 GCF_018294505.1 Triticum aestivum | reverse complement strand
CACTCTACAGTGCAACGCCTAGCTCGCAGGCGTTGCACTGTAGAGTGTGGCGCCTCCGTGCTAGGCACTGCACAAACACTTAGCAATTTTTTGCCTGAAACTTGAGGCCTACCTACTGTGCCTCCTCCCCCCCTCTACTGGGTCTTTTTCAGCCACAGTTCAACAATTAGTATAACAAACATTCAGGTTCAAAAAGGGTTCACAAAAGACATCATTTCTTAGAAAAGAACCATCACAATAAGTTCCAGTTTACCATAGAGCTACCACCACTCCAAGTTCAACGACATAAAAGGTACGACCACTCCAAGTTCAACGACATAACAAATCGCACTCGAAGTTCAACATTATAAAAAACTAAGATGACTAGTGCTTTCCACGCTTGCTGGGTCCTCCCCCCCTCTTGACACTTATCTTCTTCACCTTCCTAGGAAGAGGAACCCGCTCCGGCTCCGCCTCCGGTTCGACATCGTCATCCAAATAGTCATCCAAAGCCGCCATCCGCGAGGTGCCGACCGTCCTTTTGCCTCTTTGGGTGAAGTCTTCAGGTGTGTACTTGTTGATTCCCCTCCTAGGCTTCAACTCGTATGCAGACCGAGCCCGGTACGTCCCCAAGGTCATATCATCAGCAACCTATGCATCAACAAAAGATATGGAAAGACCGTGTGTGAGGATATAGTTAGCAATGCATCAACAAATGGATATATATCGTCATGACATACCTCTTGGGTGACCACACCCACATCCTCATCCTCGAAATGTTCACCATGGCTCTGCCCGAAGCGGGATCTGATGGTGTCGCTGACCTAGACCGTTCTGGTGATACATACTCGGGGTCACGACAAATGAAAAGGTTTGATAGCCGCCTTAACTTTTGGCCCTGGCGCTGCAACATGTACAAGTGAATGAGACATGGAACGTACCAACAAATGTTAAGTGCTAGTTTGAAGGAGATGTGAACCTTAATGAATTCTCGAAGTGCACCTTCCCCATCGCTTTTGCTAGCCGGGGTTGTTTCCAGAATAGTCTCGGTCTCGTCAGCTGCTTTCTTGATCTGGGCACGCTATGAACAGAAACGGTATCAAAGTGTTAGGCAAGCAAAGATGTGAAAAGTGCGAATGGAAAAGCAAAAAGGGCTAACCACAAAGTTCATCATTGGAGCTGAAGGGATCACCGAGTTGCCTTTCCTGACTAATGCGTTGTACTGGTGCTGGGCTACCTCATCAAAAACGGTGGGTTCTTCCAGAATCTCCTCAGCATACGCCGGCTGGCATACCTCCACGCGGGTACTTGCAAGAAACCATGCGAGATAGTTGTTGAACGCGATCGGGCAGTGCTCACGAAGCTGGGCTCGTTTTCCAGCCCTTGCTTGCTCCACACTAAGAGCGAACTGCACTACATACTTCCTGTGATGGCTGGCCCAATCCTTGATCTTCCGCTGCTTTTTCCTATCCAACCTGCAAGTTAGAAACAGAATATTAGCATCATCGAAACCGTCGAGAAGCTGCTAAGTGCTCAAGGTTAATTATATCTTACGCGTGTAGCAACTTGTCCGTGTTCTCCCACTTCGGCGGGTGTGGCTGGAACAAACCAAACTGGCGGAACACCCGATGTGGCGCGTTTGCAGATAAGTCACAGTGCAGCGCCTAGCGGCTAGGCGCTGCACATTACACGTGTAGCGCCTAGCGGCTAGGCGCTGCACATTACATGGGCCGCGCCTAGCTCGGAGGCGTTGCACTGCTGGGTGCGGGCCCATGGGCTGCCACGGTGGACAGAGGTGCAACGCCCCGAAGCTAGGCGCTGCACCGTAGGGTGTGGGGCCGGCGTGGCGGGCGCTACACAAAAGGGTTAGGGGTGTGAAATAGTTTCGCACCCAGTTCATTCTGTGAATTTATTTCGTTTCTAGGTCAAAATTGTCAAATTTGCCCTTCTCCTCGTTGTACGAGTTGACGGGACACATCATAGCACTGGCCCCACATGCTTGCCTCTAAACTTGGCTGAAAGACCCGCAGTGTACAATATATTTGCTGCAACCTCTAACATTTACCCACCACAAATTAAAATATATGTGGCCGTATGCATCGTTCTGATGCAGAGGCCGGGGAGTCCCCCCTTTTCCAAAAAAAAAACAAATTAAAATATATATTCCTGTCTTGACCAGATGAGCGTGCAAACTACAATCACCAGGGTGTCAGGTAGGGCCAGAAGACTATTTTAAACTTTTTTTAAAAACTTCGAGACGGCCACATAGCATGGAGCCGACCCCAACGATTTTAAGCTTATAGGCACGATACACGCTATCCTAGACTACTCTACACATGAAACTGCCACACGAGCGTCCGGGCTGCGCTTGGCTCTTCGCCTCTTTGGGAAGTCGAACAATGATGGAGTACTACTGCACTGGAGGAGTACTACAGTACGCTTCTGGCCATACTGCATGTCCACCGCGTGCGGGAGGGAGAGCGTGTAGCGAAAGCTTCTCCTAGTCTTGCCAGCCACCACGCTCATGGGCGAGGGAGGGACGCTCCTGCCTTTGCGTGTATGACAGGTGGGCCCGACAGGTGTGTGGCCAACCTGTCATACAGCCAAAGGCAGGTGCAGTTAAGTCAGTGAGGGAGAGGATAATCAAACTTCTCGTTGATGTATGAGTTGACGCGACACATCAAAGCACTGCACTCGATATATTCCAATAATGTGCGTTTACCGATGCATTAATTACAATGCATGCATGCATGCCGTGACTCTCCTTTTGATACTTGCATGTGTTGATTTAATGCACCTTGAAGTAGTATAAAATATTTGACGGTAAAGCTTTGTAATACCCCGGCCCAAGTCGAGAGATGGTTGTGCACGAGGAGGGCGAGATCATGCAGACCGAACAGGACCCGACGATGGAGCTCTCTAAGGTCTCGATGGACCTCACCGTGCTCCACTGCCCCTTGTGCCTCCGCCCCTTGACGCCTCCAGTGTATGAGGTTCGAATACACCTCGTCCGTTCGGCTGATTGAGCAAGGTGCAGGTTTCTTGATTGATGTGCTGTTCGATTGATTTCTGCAGTGCAAGGGAAGGCACCTGGCCTACGCGGACTGCCGCGTCGAGCGCCTCGGGAACCAGCGGCAGTGCCAGAAGTGCGAGCGCAGCGGTGGCTTCAACATGCGGAACACGGTGGTGGACTCCGTCCTTTCGTCGGTGAGGGTGGAGTGCCCGCACGAAGGCTGTGGGCTCTATGTCACTTACCACAAGCTCGTCGATCACCAGAGCGTGTGTCCGCTCACGCCCTGCAAATGCCCCGTGCCCGTCTGCGGCTACGAAGGCCCGCCGCCGATGCTCTACCACCACATCAGCACCGCGCATCCCATGCCCGTGCACAGGATCCAGTACGGCAAGGTGCTCCAGCTGCAAGTGCCACTGTCGGAGCCACGGCTCTTGCTGTTCGCGGAGGAGGACCGCCGCGCGTTTTTCTTGGTCGGCGGCGTGCTCGACATCGGCGCGCCTATCGCCGCGTCGGTCGTCTGCATCAGAGCGGGGGCGTCCCCACTGCCGCACTACATGGCCAAGGTGTGGGCGAACGGCCCGCCGGGGGAGCCCAAAGGCACGACCGACGCCGTCAAGGTGGAAATGGAGGTGACAAGCACCAAGGATCCCGGTGACATCGACGTGCAGGAGCTGACCTTCTTGACAGTTCCGCCCAAGCTACTGGCCGGGGCTAAGCTTGTGTCCCTCCACATTCAGATTGACAAGCTCACGTCCTAAATGTTTCTACAGTGCCTTCTGTTTATCTTAGTAATATGCTAATATAGGGATTACCTTGGTCTACTTTAGCTTAAGAAATGGTGGGTTTTGGTGGCGATGCAGCAATTGCTTCGACATCAGATCAGTAATTTCCAACAGTCGAACGGATATTTTGTGTCTGTTGGATATAAAGTTCCTTTGGGTAAGAAGTACTACTTGTCATCAAAATGGATAAAATGAGATGTATGTAGACGTATTTTAGTTCTAGATACGTCCCTTTTTATCCATTTTGATGACAAGCACTCCCTCCGTTCCACAATACATGCCTTCCATTTGTCAAAATATAGATGTATCTAGACATGTTTTAGTATATAGGTACATCCATGATAGAGCCAATCAGATGGTTGAGAACACTACAATTCGTAGCTACAGATGCGTGTGTGACTCCCAGATGCAGAGGCCGGGGGTCATCATCCTCCTTTTCGAGAAAAAACAGACACGTGTGTGAGAGGACGAGTGCGTGCGTGCACCTCTTCTCTTCCTGTATAACGTACTACTAATCTCAGAGTACAAGTTTTTTGTGGGTGGCATGATGGTGCGTGCGAGAAGTCCCGAGAGATAGGTTTAATGCGTCTGAAAAAAAGACTAGCCTAGAGCTCGCCACGCGGCTATTCCTGTCGAACGCCCCATTAACCGTAAGATATGTATACGACGGTGCCAGTTATTGCACGTACACAGCAGTACTCCCTCCTTTCTGGTTTATAGGGCTTAATTCAAAAATCTCACCAACCAAGATGGTGAGTGGTGGAATATTTTTTGTAGTTTGCAAAAGCACCTAATTAATGCTCTTGTTTTTCTCAAAAAATTATGTTTATCAATGCATTAATTGCAATGCATGCATGCATAAAGTACATGCATTGGTCAATTTTCTCTTAATACTTGCATGCAATGATTTAATGCACCTTCGAATCTGAACATGTGTTGGGGAACAACCAAATTGAGCCTTATAAAATGGAAAAACTAAAATTTTGAGATAAGCCCTATAAAACCGGAAAGGAGGGAGTAGAAAAAGAAGTACTCCATCCGGGATTAGTGCCGCACTTCGAAACTAGAACCGTCAATAAATTTTGAGCTTGCGTCTCGTCACATTCCAAATTACTCCACGCTATATTGAATTGCAAACCTGTTCACACCGATCACAACCTAAACGGTTTCCCACTTAGGAGCGTATTAGTACCACGCTATATTGAATTGCAAACCTGTTCACACCGATCACAACCTAAACGGTTTCCCACTTAGGAGCGTATTAGTACTCGGTTATAAATACTAGTATGCCAAGATGACTGCACATTCCTCCTCAACTCCTCATCCACAAAAACAAACAAGTCATTCAGCATCCTTCCCTTGCGTCTGCCATGGCCAGCGTGAGTTCTGGGTCGAGAGATTGCCACCAGGGAGAGGTGAGCATGGAAGCGGAAGCACGAGAGATGTCCCGCCTCGCTGCGAGAGCAGCCGACATGTCCCGCCGCGTGGAAGTAGCAGCATAGAGGTCCCGCCGTGCCGCTGAAGCAGCACGGAGGTCCCGCCGCGCGGAAGTAGCAGCACAGAGGTCCCGCTGCTGAAGCAGCAGACTGGTCCGGCCGCGCCGTGGAAGCAGCAGAGATGTCCCGCCGCGCCACGAATGCAGCAGAGATGTCCCGCCGCGCCGCGGCGGCCTGGGAAAATTTGTCGCGGGCAGGCGACGACTGTTACAGGCGCATGCATGCGATCGTCCATAGCCACATGGATCAGATCTCCTGCTGGGCGAGGTTGCAGGACGACATGAAAGCCTCGTTTGAACAGGCTACCGGCGTCATCCGGCAACTAAGGGAGGGCAATGAGAGGCTCCGGGCTGAGCGCGACCTGGTGAGGGAGAAGATCGTCCGAAGTGCAGACCAGCAGGAGGAGACCAGTGCCTTGTTGAAGAGGACCGGCGTCATCGTCAAGAAACTTATGGACGAGAATGACATGCTCCGCAACAAGCGCCAAAGGCTGGTGGAGGCATCCATGGATGTTCTCAAGCAGCATCTTGAGGACACGAAAGAGCTCATCGCCGCTCGCCGCGGAGACTAGTTCCCGCGGCCTGCAGCAACGCATCAAGAAAGTAGATATCAACGAGCCAGATCCTTGTCTTCCTTCTTCTTTTGCCCTTGTGTATTTCGGGCGTAGCCGCATGTGGCTTTTTTAATTATCTTTCTAATTATGTAAGACAATTAATCGTCCTTATCTTTCTGTGGAAGATCAATGTTGCGAGGCTGGAATGAAGAAAACTCTTGTTGTGGCGACCCTGGTGTTGCTGTTCTTCTAGTTGCTGCTGGGCTTCCTTCAGTTTCCTGGTTTCTTTTGATGTAATAATCGGTTTAGGATGTGGATTGTGTCGTCGGTTGTGAAATGTTGGGTTCTAGCGCGGATGTTTGGCCTTTGTTGGCCTCTTGGGATGTTGCGATTTCAATCTGGTAGCTTTTAGTCCTTCGTGTTAGGCTGGAGTTCTGCTGAACTTCTTGTGAATTGTGGTGGTTTTTAGTAATGAAAATCAGAAGGGGCAAGCCCTTCTTTGATCAAAAATAATAATCGTCCATATATATTCATCAGTCTTGCTATAAGTCACAGTAGATGCTATATAGGTCCGTCGGATCTTACATCAAGATCTGTGCTTTCAGATTTTCTTTTTTCTCTCTTAAATCTCAGTCGAGTGAGACATAGCCACGCCATTAAACAGAGGCTCGGGCGCCATTAATGGAGACCTTGGGAGAGAGGTGGACGGCAGATGGAGGTCAAAGGGCTCTCCTCCTGATAAGGACGCGCAGGGGTCTGATCGCACGCCTCTCGTACTCAAATAGCTACCCTGCACGGCGCCTCCTAGCTAATAAAAAATGGGGACGCGTGGCGGCACGTAAATGGTACTAGTAAGTAGAACGCCCACGGTTTCAATAATACTTGTGTTTCCGATTGTAACGTGACAGCACTTGTTCCAAAATGACTTTGTTGATTGTTAATGTGTGCGCCTTCGCAAATCGGACTGCAAATTTACCACAGCATGTTGGTGCCATGTCATGGCACCAAGCCAAGTTTCATTATTTTCATGCGTGTTTTGGATTTACAGGAATTAAAAAACTAAGTTTTTCAATGTTTCCAACCCAGCCACGACGCCCAGAATTTTGAATTTCATTCCCATTTCTTGCATGGAACCTAGAAATTTACCCGAGGACACACATGTGATTTTTCAACCAACTTTGGTGCACTGGAACATGTGCTTGTATTTCAAATTTGAATTATGCACACAAAGGTGACACGTTCCCTCCCAGAACCACAAGCCTTCTTGAGAGAAGCTCCGATTTGCAAGAAGCTTATACCAAAATTTGTTCCTATTCGGCCAATTTTTTTACCACGGCATGGTACTACCATGACATGACACCATGCCAAGTTTCATGATTTTAAAACCAAGTTTCTCAATGTTCTCGACCGAGCCACGATGCCCAGATGTTGAATTTTATTCTCATTTTTTGCATGGGACCTACTCCCTCCTTCCATCTATATAGGGCCTAATGTGTTTTTCAAGACAGCCTTTGACTATTGACAAGATTAATAGCACATGAGATGTATACTATGAAAATTATATTATTGGAAGCTCCTTTGACATACAAATTTGAAGGTATGCTTTGTGTAAGTTGCATGTCATATATTATTGCTCTAATGTTTGGTCAAAGTTAGCCTCGAAAAACGCATTATGACCTATATAGATGGAAGGAGGGAGTAGAAATTCACCCGAGGACACAAATGTGATTTTTCAACCAACTTTGGTGCACGGGAGCATGTGCTTGTAGTTCAAATTTGTATTATGCACATTAAATGACCAAAAACTCAATTAATGTGTAAATAAGGCCAAACGAAGCCGGAATAATTCCAAAATTTAACAAGGCACTCATGTAGTTCTATGTTGCCTTTGTAAATAAACTCAAGAGGGACAACGTATATCGTTTCGCACTCAAAGGTGGCACGTTCCCTCTCAGAACCACGGGCCTTCTTAAGAGAAGCTTCGGTTTGCAAGAAGCTTATACCAAAATCTGTTCCTATTCGGCCAATTTTTTTACCACAACATGGTAGTACCATGACATGACATCCATGCCAAGTTTCATGATTTTCAGACGTGTTTTGGATTTACAAGAATTTTAAAACCAAGTTTCTCAATGTTCTCGGCCGAGCCACGATGCCCAGATGTTTTAATTATATTCTCATTTCTTGCATGGGACCTAGAAATTCACCCGAGGACACAAATGTGATTTTTCAACCAGCTTTGGTGCACGAGAGCATGTGCTTGTAGTTCAAATTTGACTTATGCACATTAAATGACCAGAAACTCAATTAATGTATAAAAAATGACAAACGAACCCGGAATAATTCCAAAATTTAACAGGGCACTAATGTAGTTCTATGTTGCCTTTGTTAAGAAACTCAAGGGGGGGGGGCAGCGTATATCGTTTCACACTCAAAGGTGGCACGTTCCCTCTTAGAACCACGAGCTTCCAAATCGGCCCAATTTTTTACCACAACATGTTAGTGCCATGACATGACACCATGCCAAGTTTCATGATTTCCAGGCGAGTTTTGGATTTAGATGAATTTAAAATCAAAGTTTCTCGATGTTCTCGGCCAAGTCATGACGCCCAGATGTTTGAATTTGATTCTCATTTCTTCCATGGGACCTAGAAATTCAACCAAGGACACACATGTGATTTTTCAACCCACTTTGGTGCACCGGAGCATGTGCATGCAATTCATATTTAGATTATGCACATTAAAAGTCCAGAAACTCAATTAATGTATAAAAAGGCCAAATGAACCCGAAATAATTCCAAAATTTAACAGGGCACTCATATAGTTCTATGTTGCCTCTGTAAATAAAATCAGGGGGGAGGCAGTGTATATCGTTTCGCACACAAAGGTGACATGTTCCCTCTCGGAACCACGAGGCTTGTTGAGAGAATCTCCGGTTTTGCAAGAGGCTTATACCAAAACTTGTCCCAATTCAGCCAAAAATTATACGTATGAAAACAGGGTTTAGATTATCCCAAACATCTCGCTACCTAGACCAATAATGTACTATGATTTGAATTCAACATAAAATGGATACAAATATTTGAATTGGAGAGCGTATGGTACATGTAGTTCATAGTGAAATATGATTATTGCTATATGTATGTTTTTTGTTATCAAGATAATATTTAAATTATTGTATAACTTGACAACAATCGTATTCAAATAAGGAAAATTGATTCAAATTTAGTTCATATGGTAGACGACAATATATATGTTCACATGCTGGAGTAAAATGTTCATATATGATGGAAGATCAAAATGTACGACTACGTCAATTATAAACCGCAAGGTCACCTAACGATATATTCGAATTCAACATAGCGTGGATTCAAAAATTGAAATTCGAGATCATGGCATCTGTAATCATATAAAAAGGGACATTACTCTTTCTTTGGTGGGAATTGATTTGTTTTTTGTTGTTGTTGAGGGAAGTGCGAATCGATTTGGTACTGTGCAGGGTAATCTTGTTCTCCCGATTTTTTTACATTTTTCTTGTAGTTTTTTCAATGGCATCTATAGCAATATAGTAAAGGGGACATGACTCTTGTGTCTTGTATGAATTGTTTTTTTACACGTTAAGTTTGTTCTGCCGAACAAGGAATCCGCACCTTGTTATCCCGAAATTTTCAAGCTCGAGTATCTTTTGTCTCACCTGCTTTGAAACTCCCGCTTCTTCAACCCGCGCCGCGCCTTGTTATCTCGAAATTTGGACGCGTGCGAGAACTCCCTCCTCATCCGAAATCGCTCCCGCAGCCCAGACACGCGAAATCCCCCTTCTACCCCTCAGCCGGAAATGAAGCTTCACGTCACGGTGTCAAAACCGGTGGGGGTACGCTGGTAACTTACCCTACATTTCGGACAAGTGCGTCCCTAAGCTTGGCTCCCCCTTTGCCCCCCATTCGTACACCGAGGCCGGCAAAACCCGCGAAACCCCACGCTCCTCCGTCGGCCTCCCGACCGCCGCAACAGCTCGCCGTCCACCGCAATAGCTCGCCGTCCCTCATCCACCGCACCGGATGAGGATCCGTTGTCGATCTTGTCGTCCCGCCGGATCAGCCGCCCCATCCTCCACCTCCAAGGAGCTGCCCCGACGTTCGCCTCGTCTATCGCACCACCTCAATCCCCACAGCGTCGTCTTGACCTGCCCCACCGGAACCGCAACACCCTCACCAATTCCTCCGATGAAGCCGAGGCCAACTCGGCGCCACCAAGGAGGTTCTGCACTCACCGCTGCATTTTATCTTTTATTCGATCTCACGGGGCTGCCGGTGCTCGATACCGAGCAGACATGGCGTGTCTCCATCGAAGGCGCCGTCGCCGGCCACATCATCCACGATGTCTCTCCCCATGTCGTTGCTCCTCGGCGGCGACTTCCACAATGGCACTAGCTGCAGCTGCTCCAGCTCTCGCTCGCGCCGCGGCTCTGTTCTTGCTGTCGGTCGCGCTGCTGCACTGCTCCTGCTTTTGTTCGTGTTGCTACTCTGCTCTTGCTCTCGCTTGCGCTGCTGCTGCTGCACGACCTCCGGCAGCTACAACAGTTGCTACTTTAGCACTCGCTCGCGGTGCTACTGCACGACTTGCTCTCTGCTAGTGTGTTCCCTGCTCGAGCGTCTGCTGATTTAGATCACTGCTTCTCTGCTACTAGTGCTCGAACGCCC
Organism: Triticum aestivum; assembly: GCF_018294505.1. Taxonomy (NCBI): domain Eukaryota; kingdom Viridiplantae; phylum Streptophyta; class Magnoliopsida; order Poales; family Poaceae; genus Triticum; species Triticum aestivum. Next base: position 168,086,846 of record NC_057811.1, on the reverse strand, counting down.
TAAACATCTATTGCAATGCTCTGTTACTAGTTCAATCAGTTTCGACAGTAAAATTCAGTTTCGACTATGAAGTTCATTTTCTTCAGCTAAGTTTAGAGCGAACAGTACTTACAACATCTGTCGGAGCGGCCGTGGCACGGCTGATGCGTTTTACATCTAGCACTTTTTGGTGATGTATTTTACATCATCTATTGCAGATGATATTAGGGTCCCACTTCGGATTAACGTTGTCTGTCTTGTCATGCTTCAGCCTCGTCGCCGTACACCTTAGCGGAGCTGCTCCAACGACAGAACCGTCCATCACAGCGGAGCAGTACCCTCGGCGCCGTTTCTAGAGGCCTCGGATCTTCTTCCCCGCCTCCGACAGTCACACCAGCATCATCACCATCCTCCACGTCCAACCCAATGATGCCGAGGTCCACAAGGCTATGCCAAAGAGGTTGTACACTCGTCGCATCACTTTGTTTCTCCATTCCTCTGTTCTTCCAATTCATGTGAGCCAAACACCCAGGTTGACTGAAATCCTATGTTTCCAAATGCTCTGTTTTGCACGTGCATTCCTATCCTATTCCTGTGTTTTTCCTGTCCCCGCGTTTATAGAATCCTCCAATTCTAAGGAGCCCTTACAGATTTACTTCATTTTCAGTTAGGCGTCAAAGAAAACTCTGTGTGTTATGTCCTGCTCCTGCCGTGCCGTCATCCACCCCACCTGAGGTGCACCATCGACAAAAGCGTTCACTTCAACAGAGATCCCCCCTGCAGACTTCCTTTCGCTGCCTCAGATCATCTTCCCCGTTGCCGGCAGCCACGCCAACTGCATTACCATCATTGACTGAGCAGATGAACCTGAGGACTACACAGTTCCGGAAGAGAGGTCGCAGTCTTTCGTGTTTGCTTACGTTATACATCGGTTATTATTACCTGCTACTTTATCGTTCAATCTTGAGTTTTGAATTGCCCATGGGTCTCATATCGAGCCAGCAACGAATAGTATCTGTCTACTATCTGGTTCATCTGGGGTCTTCTATGTGGTTCATGTTGGGTGGGCAACAAACAATAGATGATCCATTGTCTATCTTTTTAAACTGAAGCTATAATCTACCTGCTATCATTAGTTTTGGATCCATCCACTCGTTTGCTACCATCAGTCTTGATTTTTGCATGCACCCCTTAGGCCTTACAAAATCTAACTATTTTTTATTATGCATGTTAGATATTGTACACAATCGTACTGAACATGTAGAGAAAAAGAGAAGACCGTTGCGTGCGAATATAATGTCATGCAGACGCCGCTCCATGGTGGGCGAAGTGCCCCCTCCTACATTTCCAGATTGTATTCCAGAGGAAGATAACTGTTCAGATGGAGATTCAGAAGGAGCCGACCACGCCTGTTTACCACCTGAGGTGTTTGCTCTAACCTGGCATGCTGATGTTGGTCATATCATGCATATGGCGCCTTGCATTGCTTACATTATACATCTTATATGTCATCAGCTTAGTTTAGATTTGCTTTATGTGAATGCCACCTATTTGGTTTCTATATCATACTCCCACCATTCCTAGTCTTTTTAGAGATTTCAACAAGTGACTACATACGGAACAAAATGAGTGAATCTACACTCTAAAATATGTCTATATACATCCGTATGTGGTAGTCCATTTGAAATCTCTAAAAAGACAAATATTTAGGAACGGGGGGAGTATATGGGAATTACGCAATGCCATCTTCTTTAGCCAGGCATCATATACGTGAATCATGCAATGCCATCCTGTTTAGCCAGTCATCGTATATGTGAATTGTATTGTGCCATATTTTTTCCCATAATGTATTCCATTTGTCAACAATGTTTATACATTCATCTACTCTTCCTGTGCATCAGCCATTTGAGTCGGTCATGGGAAAATCTGGAGTGAAAACAAGGTCTTCTGAGCAGTTAGTGCTACCTGTCGATGCAGATTTCTTGCTGGTTATAGATAGCTCCTCAGAGGAGAATTCAGAGAGAGATGACCAGTCGTATTCCCTCCGAGGTGCATGCTCTAACTTGGTTGGGTTATATTGCTCATATCATGCATATGGTGCCTTGCATTGCCATACCATCTGCTTAGATTAGACATGCTTTGTGTGAATGCCTCCTGTTTGCTTTCTATATCAGATATGTGAATTATGCAATGCCATGTTTTTCAGCCAGTTATCATATATGTGAATTATGCACTGCCATGGAGCCAGGCATCATATATGTGAATTATCTCATGCCATCTTTTTTTTCCATTGCGTATTCCATTTGTTGACAATCTGTGTATATTGAACTACTCTTCATGTGTATCAGCCATTTGAGCCGGTTATGGAAAAATCTGGAGTGAAAACAAGGTCTTCAGAGTAGGCAATGGTACCTGTTGAAGCATATATCTCGATGGTTACAGGGAGCTCCTCAGAGGAGGATTCAGAGACAGATGACCAGTCCTATATCCCACCTGAGGTGTATGCTCTAAGTTGCAATGTTTATATTTCTCATATGATGCATATGGTGTCTTGCATTGCTTAGTTTAGACATCATATGCACAATATTGAATTCTATCTGCTTAGTTTAGAGATCATACATGCGAGTGCCAGCTGCTTAGTATATGAATCAATTATGTCAATTATATCATGCCATCCTGTATACTTAGACAACATGTATGTGAATTATTTCATCCCAACCTATTTTAGAAAGACATCATATAGTTTTGTCATGTCATCCTGTTTAGGTACTCATCATATGTTAAATTATGCCATTATATCCTGTTAAGTTATCCATCATATATCTGAAACTGTGTCATGCTATCCTGTTTAGTTAGGCATCGTATATGTGAAATTGTGTCATGCTGTCCTGTTTGGTTAGACAACATATATGTGAATTACCACATCTGTCTATCATACAATGTCCGTACGTTCAATGTCTTTTCTTGTTTATCAGCCATTTGAATTGGAGGGGGTGATGGCAGTATCTAAGGGAGCAAAAACCCGTTCTTCACAAAAGACAGTGCTACCCGTCGATGCAGATAGAACCATGGTTGTACTGGCCCACAAACTAGCCCCACCACACATAATCGAGACTCTTCCAGATTGCACACTTACACCGTTGGGCAGAGACCCAGCTACAACCCATCTAACCGCAACCCCAGCGGATAGTAACCCACTTATAGTTGACAAAGCACCTTTTCCACCACAGAGTACCCCCACACGAGCAGTTTGTAAAGCTACTGCAGTGCCCAAAGCACGAAGACCACCACAGCTAACCCAAACTCCATGTTTAAAGTAGAAGAGCAACTGTTCTCAGGTCAAATTCCGTAGCTATGGTCCATACCCCTTTGCTGTTGCATCACTGTATTTACTCATACCAACTACTTTCGAATTTGAAGGATCCAATTGAAACTCCAATGGCGCAACAAGTATGTTTTAAACCTATTTCTTTAACTGGATTGCTGTTCTAACTTCTTGCTCTATGTTGATTTCAGTTTAAGTTGTATAAACAGTTATGTTCTCATGTGATGCACATTACAAGTGCTGCCAATGCTGTGTAGTTTCTCACACTTATATTCTGTGCTGCTGTGTCTTAAAAATATATGAGTTGAACTGTGTCTCTATCTTGATTAGGGAACATAAACTAGAATGATATGGACAATACAGTGACCATAGTACATAGATATATGTTTGTTTCATGCTGTTATCCTGTCCACCTTACTACTGAACCGGTTTACCAAAATGAGTTTCGTATACTACAAGCTAAACCTGTGATGTGTCTGCTTGTTTCTCTTGTAGTATGCAAACAGAATATTGGAGAAGAGCACCCCACTATGCAATGGTAGAGAAAGTAATGCAGACAAGGTTCAAGATAGTGAGACAACCCTGTTGGTCTCCAAGAAAGGTGATAAAAACGATCTTGTAGACAGTGAGAAAACCCCACAGTCCTGCGTTGATGTAGTGTTCGAGTTATTGGCCAGTACAGCTGGCACAAGCTCTTCGAACTCGCTGCCTGAATCACTTCGGCTTCTTTAGTCTCAGCTACAAGCTGAAAGGCATCAGTCAGCTGTGCTGCGGCAAGAAGCCGAAGGACTGAGGAAGTCCCTGCAGAATTAAGATGCGTACTTTCTTGTGCAACAGCAAGCGCTGGAGGATTTAAGCGCCAAACAAGAGAAAGTTAATAAGCTTGCTAAGCATCTTGCCAGCATTATGGGTACCCAGGATATTGTTTCTTGAACTCTTCTGAAGTGGTTTCAGTTCTGGACTTGTTTTGCTGCGGCGTTTATATGCTGCTTTGTTTCCTATATTTGCACTGGTGGCGAACTTTGATGCCCAGTGGATGTAATATGTGTAATAGCCGTGATAGACTAGCATAAGTTGCTTGCTTATTTATTTCCTTGTTGTCTTGTTTATTTGTTTGCTTGTAGTCAGTGCAGTTCTTTTTCCGCGGTTTGCTAGTGGCTGCAATAACCTATTTTTTAAAACTAGGCCACAATAACCATGGGCTAATATTTACTATAGTGACAGTGGGCCTCCTATGGGCCGTAGAAATAGTGGGCCTTCTACGGGCCGTAGAAACAATGGGCCTTCTACGGGCCGTATCATTAATGGGCCTTATACGCGCCGTATGATCGATTGGCCAAACATGGGCCAATAACAGGCCGCATTATGGCCGTAAACGGGCTAGAGTTGGAATCGTCCGTTGTAACACCCCGCATGTAACTTGCCATATTTGTAACTCCGACTCTTGCCATTTTCGGCTATGTGATATGATATTCCCTTCGTGGTCGGGTTTTGTTTTTCGTTTTTGCATTTTGTTCATGTCACGCATTTCATAGCATGTCATCATGTGCATTGCATTTGCATACGTGTTCATCTCATGCATCCGAGCATTTTCCCCGTTGTCCGTTTTGCAATCCGGCGCTCCTATCTCCTCCGGTGCACCCCTCTTGTTTTCTTTCGTGTGCGGGTGTCAAACATTCTCGGAATGGACCGAGGCTTGTCAAGTGGCCTTAGTATACCACCCGGAGACCACCGGTCAAGTTTCGTTCCATTTGGAGGTCGTTTGGTACTCCAACGGTTAACCGGGCATCCGCAATGTCCATTTGAGTGTCCAGCAAAAACCCCCTAAAAACCAGCCCAAAACACACCAAACTCTCTTCCATGCTCTAGGTCGTTCGATCACGATCGTGTGGGCGAAAACCGCACCTCATTTGGACTCTCCTAGCTCCCTCTACCTATAAAAGAGCATCCCCTCCCGAAAACGAAACGCAGACGAACCCTAGAAAATTCCTTCGCGCCGCGCCGGACGCGTCCGCCGCCGGCCGGACAAAACCGCCGCCGCCCACAGCCAATAGGGGCGCGCCACGTCATCTCTCGGGCGCCC
>NC_057811.1:168081111-168081447 GCF_018294505.1 Triticum aestivum | reverse complement strand
CGGGCATCCGCAAAGTCCTTCTGTGTGTTGCAGCAAAACCCCCCTAAAAATCCAGCCCAAAACCCACCAAACTCTCTTCCATGCTCTAGGTCGTTCGATCAGGATTGTGTGGGCGAAAACCGCACCTCATTTGGACTCTCCTAGTCCCTCTACCTATAAAAGAGCATCCCCTCCCGAAAACGAAACGCAGACGAACCCTAGAAAATTCCCTCGCGCCACGCCGGACGCGTCCGCCGCCGGCCGGACAAAACCGCCGCCGCCCACAGCCAATAGGGGCGCGCCACGTCATCTCTCGGGCGCCCCACATCGCCGCCCGCGCCGCAGGCCCGCCGGGCC
>NC_057811.1:168052300-168080620 GCF_018294505.1 Triticum aestivum | reverse complement strand
CCACAGCCGCCCGTCGCCGTTCCCCCGCATCGCCGTCGCCGGCCCGAGGCCCCGCCGCCGCGGCCACCGCCTCCTTCCTCCGGCCTCCCTCCGCCGGAGCCCGGCGCCCCTTCCTCCTCCACGCCGGCGAGGCCGAGCCCGTGCTCGAGCACCTGTGCCTCGATCCAGATCCAACCGACCGGGTCAACGCAAGGTTGACTTTTACCGTGCCCGATTTCTTCTAAGTCATTTTCTGATATGTTATATGCCCCTGTTCATCAGTGCATAACTCCTTGCATGTAGCTCCATTTCGCGCGTGTAATATGTCAAATTGTTCGCTTCATGATGCTCTACATTTTGTTCAATTGCACCATGTTCATTAGAGGTCATCTTGATGACCAAATCTCTGTTGCAAGTAGGCTAGTTGCTGTTATCTGCTGGTTCTTATCAGAACTTGGAGATTTGTCATTTTTGTATCTTTAAATCTGTGCATCTTATGGTCATGAGCTCTACATGTGTTTTGTTGTATGCCATGCCATCTTTCCAAGGGTGTATGCCATGTATTTTTGTGATCTCTGTGGTGACTAGCACAAGCATGCAAACTAGGCTCCGTAATGTTTCTGATTTCAGAGACTTAGTAATTTCCCCAAGTCTTTGTCTGCTGTTATTTTGTTGCCATGTAAACTTGATGCTACCTAGAGATCCATGCATATTTTGGAGATGTTCAGTAAGGATGTTTTGTAGCTATGGTTGTAGTTGATCCATTACTGCCCTTATTTGCAATTATGGAGTGCCATAGCATGACTCAATCTTGCTCTACTTTTGCTATAAAATATTTCTGGCAGATTCTTAACATGATATGCAATTTTGCCAAGCTTATTGTAGTTGATCCATACATGCTATGCTATGCTCTTGTTCTTGCCATGGATATCTTCATAAACATGCCATCTTGCTGTAGGTATGCTAGTTTTGTCATGCATTGCTTTGTGGTGAGTGCATCAAGCTCACAAATATGTCCTCATATTATTATTTCTGCCATGCGCTGTTTTCTGCCAAGTCTGAAACCTGATAACGAAACTTGCTATGTTTACATGCTTGCCATCATATCTTCTGGTCCTTTTTGGCTTATGGTCAGTAAGGGACTTTTGTCATATGCATTTAGTAGAACACTACCATGCATTGTTTTGCTATGTTAAGTTCCTGTAGTATATTGATTTCGTGCTCTGAACATTGCTACCTGATGCTGTTTTCTGCATGTCCAGTAATTTCACCAAGTCTGTTATCCTGTTATCTTTTGCACTTTTGCCATGCTTGTTTGAGCTTGATATGTTGTGATCTAGCCGTAGCTCAGTGTTCATCTTTTGTCAAGCATCTCCTGTAGATTACTGCCATATGCTTTGTTTCTATGTTGGAGTGCTGTAGCATTGTTACTTGTTGCATTTTAAGTGCTATCATGCTGTTAATCGCAGATTCGTGTCATTCTTGTTTTGCCCGCCATTTGCAAACCGTGCATCCGTTTCCGGTGATCTTTATATCGATTTTGACCGAAATCATCTCATCTTTCCAGTGGCATGCTTGGTTTGCCAAGTTACTGCCTTGTTTATCATTTTCCTTCCGGAGCACGCATACGCATCGCATATCATATCTTGCATATCATACATGTTTTGCATCATGTTGCTTGTGCATTTCTCGTGGTTGATTGTGGTTCCGTTTGTTTGTGTTCTTGCCTTGGGTAGAGCCGGGAGACGAGTTCGTGAACGAGGAACCTGTTGAGTACGCTTACGAGGATCAAGCTTTCGACAACTCTGAGAACCTTGCAGGCAAGATGACCACCCCTCGTAATCACTTCTATCTTTGCTTGGCTAGTTGTTCGATCTATTGCCATGCTGCGCTACCTATCACTTGCTATATCATGCCTCCCATATTGCCATGTCAACCCCTAACCATCCTTTCCTAGCAAACCGTTGTTTGGCTAAGTTACCGCTTTTGCTCAGCCCTTCTTATAGCGTTGCTAGTTGCAGGTGAAGTTGAAGTTTGTTCCATGTCGGAACATGGATATGTTGGGATATCACAATATCTCTTATTTGATTAATGCATCTATATATTTGGTAAAGGGTGGAAGGCTCGGCCTTATGCCTGGTGTTTTGTTCCTCTCTTGCCGCCCTAGTTACTGATATACCGGTATTATGTTCCTTGAGTTTGCGTTCCTTACGCGGTCGGGTGATTTATGGGACCCCCTTGACAGTTCGCCTTGAATAAAACTCCTCCAGCAAGGCCCAACCTTGGTTTTACCATTTGCCACCTAAGCCTTTTTCCCCCGGGTTTTCACGAGCCCGAGGGTCATCTTTATTTTAAACCCCCGAACCAGTGCTCCTTCGAGTGCTGGCCCAATCTGGGCGATGTCCGGCGCCCCCTGGGCAACCAGGGTCTATGCCAACCCGACGTCTTGCCCATCCGGTGTGCCCTGAGAACGAGATATGTGCAGCTCCTATCGGGATTTGTCGGCACATTCGGGTGGCTTTGCTGGTCTTGTTTTACCATTGTCGAAATGTCTTGTAAACCGGGATTCCGAGACTGATCGGGTCTTTCCGGGAGAAGGTTTATCCTTCGTTGACCGTGAGAGCTTATGATGGGCTAAGTTGGGACACCCCTGCAGGGTATTATCTTTCGAGAGCCGTGCCCGCGGTTATGAGGCAGATGGGAATTTGTTAATGTCGGGTTGTAGAGAACTTGTCACTTGACCCAATTAAAATACATCAACTGCGTGTGTAGCCGTGATGGTCTCTTCTCGGCGGAGTCCGGGAAGTGAACACGGTCTGAGTTATGTATGACGTAAGTAGGAGTTCAGGATCACTTCTTGGTCATTGCTAGATGACGACCGTTCCGTTGCTTCTCTTCTCGCTCTCTTTTGCGTATGTTAGCCACCATATATGCTTATTGCCGCTGCAGCTCCACCTAATTACACCATCCTTTTCCTATAAGCTTAAATAGTTTTGATCTCGTGGGCATGAGATTGCTGAGTCCCCGTGACTCACAGATTCTACCAAAACAGTTGCAGGTGCCGACGATGCCAGTGCAGATGATGGGGTCGATCTCAAGTGGGAGTTCGACGAGGAACGTGGTCGTTACTATGTGTCTTTTCCTGATGATTAGTAGTGGAGCCCAGTTGGGACGATCGGGGATCTAGCATTTGGGGTTATCTTATTTTCATCTGGATTTTGGCCGTAGTCGGTCTATATGTATGTATTTTGGATGATGTATGGATTATATTTATGTATTGTGTGAAGTGGCGATTGTAAGCCAACTCTTTATCCCATTCTTGTTCATTACATGGGATTGTGTGAAGATGACCCTTCTTGCGACTAAACCACTATGCGGTTATGCCTCTAAGTCGTGCCTCGACACGTGGGAGATATAGCCGCATCATGGGCGTTACATCCGTTCATGGGCCAACCATAACGGGCCATCGTTAATAGGCCGTATTTGATGACGCTATGAAAACGGCCCAACGTATTAACGGACCACAAACGGGCAAACTGTAACCACGGGCTGAATTTGGCCCACAAGCAGAAAATGACAGTAACGGGCCATAAGTAGACGAATGCTGGAAATGAGCCCAAGAATAAATGGGCTCTGAGAAGGCCGAAAGATAACATGGGCTGGAAACGGCCCAATGGAATAACGGGCCGTTAATGGGTATAAAGTGATACACTGTTCATTACGGACCAGTTTCTCCACGGGCCGTTAATGGGTGTAAAGTGATACATTGTTCATTACGGGCCAGTTTCACCACGGGCCGTTAATAGGCCAAGAGTTACATAGGGCCTCATATGGGCTGAAAGACGTCATAGGCCATACATGGGCCAGAAGTGAAAACGGGTTGGAATCATATTGGATGGCCCAGATGACGCTACTGGGCCTAATTCAGATAGGGCGTAATGGGCCTTGGGTTAGCGGGCTGTAAATGGGCTATATGCGAACAGGCCGTTAACAGGCTTTCCATGGGCCGGCCCGCCACCTTTTGACCAAGTCAAACGGGCCGGCCTTTTCACAGGAATGGGCCTCTGTTGGGCCGTGCCACGTGTCGACGTATCATAGGCGCCTTCTGTCCAATGAGTGGATGACATCTGTCCCAACGATGAGCCGACACATGTTTCCTCCAGCCAATGATGATTTTACACATGGAAAATCCCCATTGGTCGGGGCTGTTAACGGGTTATCGGATCCAAAACCCGACCCGATAGCTTAATGGCATTCCGTTATGGTGGATGCCACGTGTCGATCACCCTTGACGAAAGCACTTCTGTGACGCGCGATTTATCATCATGGAAGTGCACACTTCCGTGATGATAATTTTGGTAATGTCATGGAACACTTCTACAATAGCACAGGTATGACTATCTTGATTCTATCATAAAATCGTCATGGATGTACATGCATGACAAAAAACGCGACCTACTGTGACAAACACGTATCATCACGGAAGTGTATTTTTTTGTAGTGATAGACATAATATAAGTGTGGGAAACTACACAGTAATAACAACACTTGTAATGTGCATGGCATGAGAATATAACTGTTTATTCAATTGAAACTGAAATCAACATAGAGTAAGTTACAACAGCAAACACGTTAAAGAAACAGGTTTAAAACATACCTGTTGCGCCATTGGAGTTTCAATTGCATCCTTCAAATTTGAAATTAGTTGGCTTTCGTAAATACAGTGATGCAAGGGCAAAGGAGTGATGTAGGGTGAAACCCTATACGACCGATCTTTCACGAAAGAAGGGGATCCCGCGACGAACACGAAGAACACAAGGGGAAACACAAGGGAATCACGAACGAAACACGAGAGAAATCACTCAACCAACAAGAATAGATCACACATGCGCTAGATCCATGAACACAAAGGGAGATACACGATCTGTTGAGGATATAAACCTTAGAGTCACCCGCCAGGAGGGGCCGGGTTACTCATAATGGTCATCGCACGAAGCCTGTCGCCAGCTTGAAGACGGCAGGCCAAAGATGGGCTTAAGACCCGGAGATGGCTTAAGGCACATAGTTACAACCGCCATTATGGTAGAACTTGTAGTGTAAGGCAAGAGTAGTTGAGAGTCCGAGCCGGACACTCTTATGAGCCGGCCGGGACTTTGAGAGCCGCTGGGCGTCAACCTCTCTATATAAAGGGACGACCCGGCGGCGGTTTAGGAACAAGTGGGATCTCGTCGAAAGCCAGGCATAGCAATTAAGCTCCCTGGTCATCGAAACCATAAGCAATACCACCTCAACTGGACGTAGGCTTTTACCACCGTAAGGGGCCGAACCAGTATAACCCTCGTGTTCCTTGTCCCATTAACCCCTTTAAGCTTCCTAGTTACGATGGCTCCACGACTAAGTCCTAGCACGAGGACATCTGCCGTGACAATTCCACGACAGTTGGCGCCCACCGTGGGGCTCGCGCATGGTGGATTTGAGTTCTTGAAGGGCAGCTTCGAAGGGCTCAAGGGATACCCTGTGGGCCGGATGACCAAGAGTCGTCGCGGCAAGCTCTACATCGACGATGCAAACTGGGGCCCCGACGCCGGCTCAATCGAGTACGGGTACCGGGTCCCCTTCGGCGGAATTCATGTCTTCATTGGCAAGATTGGTGAGCCGGGCCCTGAGCCGGACCTCTGCACCGATCTCATCGAGACGGCTCAGCGTGCACGACCTGCCCGGGCTCTACCCGCCTTGAAGCATGCTTTTGTGGGATGTGTTCATGGAGGACTCTCTGTAGGGTCTGGATCTGGTGATGAGACGGCCGCCGGCTCTGACGGCGAGTCGTCCACAGATGAGTCAAACTCGTTGTATCAACTTCAAGATGGCAGGCTCAGGGGTTGTTCCGATGGTGACAATATTTCGAATCCTTTTGAGCCGCCGAGCCGGGTTGGAATCTTCATGGCCGGTGCACAGCCTGTTCAAAATCCTGGCGCTGGGTCAGGAAACCCGGTGCCCTCGCCGGCTCAGGTGCTGATGGATCTCACGGACAAGATGACGGCCCTGTTGACCGCCACGGTTGACCCGGTGGATCAAGCTCAGCATGACGCGGAGGTGGCGCAGTTAAAGTTAGATCTAGTGGCTGCGGAAGGGATCAGGATGGCTGCGGAGAGGGCGGCTCTCGACGCCCAGACTCAGTTGATTCAGGCGCAGTCCTTCCGGCTCACGATGGATCAGAACACGTCCAATGAGGTCATGAGAAGGAGGCATCAGAAGGCCCAATCTCGACTCCCTCCGGTCTACGATCCTCGAAACCTCTTCAACACGCCAGGTGCAGGGTCTAGTAACCTCCTTGGTTCCCCGAGTTATAGCAGACACATGGTTTCAGCGACCGGCTCAAGTAATGTCCGACGCCATGACTTTCCCCCGGCCATGGCCTGGCTCATAACGGAGCCTTTCACGCAACAGACCAAGATAGAGCGCGGCAAGAGGCGGAGCAGGTGCCTCAGTTGACAGCTTACCAGACACCCCCGGCTTATCCGACGACTTCCGTCGACATGGGTATCCCTACGAGGACTGGAGGTGTCCCTTGTTTAGTGCCGGCTCTCCGCAATGAACGTCTACCCAAGGACTTCAAAGGGCCTAGGAAGGTGCCTAATTACATGGCTGATTTACAACCTGGAGCCTGGATCGAGAGTTACGAGATGGCCATGGAATTGCTGGAGGTCAGTGAAGCGGCGATGGCCAAGTACTTCACCATGATGTTGGATGGGACTGCCCGCACTTGGTTGAAAGGGCTACCACTGAATTCCATCGGGTCTTGGGCAGAGCTGAAGGCCCGGTTCATCCAAAACTTCAAAGATACCTGTAGGTAGTCTATGTAAATTGTGGATTTGACTAACTGTAAACAGCAGGAGGGTGAGTCTATGACACATTGGGTTCGCCGGGTCAAAGAGATAATACATTCATCTGATAAGATGGATGCCGGCTCTGCAGTCTTAATGTTGGAGCAGAATTGTTGTTTCCTGCCCCTGAAGATGAAACTCGGGCGGCTTAAGCGCGACTGCAATGATATGGGTACGCTGATGGCGGCTCTCGTCAAGTACGCCGACTCTGATAGTACCAAGGACCCTGCTTCAGATGATGAAAGGACAGGGAAGGGAAAGAAGAACGGCAATGGCAAGGGTCCTCAGCATAACCCGGGGAACCAAGGAGGTGGCAAGCGTAAGGCCGACGGCAGCCTAGAGTTCGTGGCCAACGCCAGCTCACAGGGTAATAACCAGCGACGCAAGGGGAGGCCACCTCCCCGAGCCGGCGGGTCAGGCCCGACGCTGGAGCAGCTGTTGAATGAGCCTTATCCAAGGCATGGCTCTAGGGAGAAGCCAGCTACTCATCTATGGAAGGATTGCGCAATCATGAAGGCCTTTAAGAATTCCAATGCCTTTAATGGCAACAATGGCCCGGGCGGCGGCTCAGGCGCTGGCGGTTTTCATGGCCCGGGCGGCGGCTCAAATTCCAATCCTCAGAACGATCAAGGGGGCTTTAATCAGCAGTCCGGCCAGGGTCATCAACAGCAGCAGGGGGGTTACAGACCAATCCCAAGCAGCTTAACGGTGGACAGTATCACGTATTTACCACCAGTCTGTGTAAGCGAGATCAGAAGCTTCATAAGAGGGCTGTGAATGCTGTTGAGCCGGCGGTTCCACGTTATTTAAGATGGTCTGAGCAGCCTATTGTGTGGAGTAGGGAGGATCACCCTCCCCGGGTTGATAATCCGGGTCACTTGGCCCTGGTGGTGGCTCCTCAGGTGGAAGGATCTAAGTTCACTAAGGTGCTCTGGATGGAGGCAGCAGCATCAACATCCTCTATTATGAGACTTTCCGTCGTATGGGGTTGATTGATAAGAACCTCAGCCAGTCCAATACTGTTTTCCATGGCGTGGTGCCTGGTAAGTCGGTTTATCCAGTTGGTAAGATCGAATTGGAAGTGGCCTTTGGAGACGAGTACAACTACAGGGTGGAAAAATTGACCTTTGAGGTGGTCAAGATAAGAAGTCCGTATCATGCTATATTTGGGCGGCCGGCTTACGCCAAGTTCATGGCACGACCGTGTTACGTGTATTTGCAACTCAAGATGCCGAGTCACAATGGGACCATTACGGTTCATGGCAGCCGGAAGGTGGCCCTGGAGTGTGAGGAAGGCGATGCGGCTTATGCAGAAGCCGTTTGTGCAACAGAGGAGTTGAAGTTTTACAAGGATAATGTTGACCCAACAGATATGACCTCTCTGTAAAAGCCGACTACGGAGCATGAGCCGGCGATGAAATTTAAGTCAGCTGATGAGACTAAACTTGTTGATTTCATTCCAGGTGACTCATCTCAGCAGTTTAGCATCAGTGCCAATTTGGATCCGAAATAGGAAAGCGCGCTCATCGAGTTCATCCGTGAGAACAGGGACATCTTTGCATGGAAACCTTCTGACATGCCCGGTGTACCTAGAGAACTCGCTGAGCACACTCTCAATGTCGATCCGAAATTTAAGCCGGTCAGGCAATTCCTTCGACGGTTTAATGAAGAGAGGCGGAAGGCCATTGGTGAGGAGGTGGCCCGGCTCTTGGCGGCCGGGTTTATTGTTGAAGTCTTTCACCCAAAATGGTTAGCTAACCCGGTGCTCGTGCTCAAGAAGAATGGCACCTGGCGGATGTGTGTGGACTACACGGACTTAAACAAGGCGTGTCCGGCTGATCCTTTTGCCCTTCCCCGTATTGATCAGATCATTGATGCTACGGCGGGTTGCGAGCGTTTAAGTTTCTTGGATGCGTATTCTGGATATCATCAGATTAAAATGGCAGTTAAGGACCAGGAGAAGACAGCGTTCATCACTCCCTTTGGAGCCTTCTGTTATGTGTCTATGCCTTTTGGACTCAAGAGTGCACAGGCGACTTATCAACGTTGCGTGCAGAACTGTCTTCATAACCAGATTGGGCGCAATGTTCATGCTTATGTGGATGATATCATGGTTAAGTCCAGGGAGAAGGAAACCTTGATAGATGACCTGAGGGAAACCTTTGATAATCTCCGGGTCTACAAGATGATGCTTAACCCGGCGAAGTGTGTTTTTGGTGTTCCTGCAGGCAAGCTCTTGGGTTTTCTGGTTTCTCATAGAGGCATCGAAGCTAACCCGGAGAAGATCGAGGCAATCACCTCTCTGGCTAAGCCGGCGTGTATAAACGACGTCCAGCGCCTGGCGGGTCATATCGCTGCTTTAAGCCGGTTTATAAGCCGTTTGGGTGAGAAGGCCATGCCATTGTACCAGTTGATGAAGAAAACTGATGCCTTTGTCTGGAATGATGCTGCTAATACTGCTTTTGAGGATTTGAAGAGACAGCTGGCGGAGCCCCCAGTCCTTGCTGCTCCGGTTGACAAAGAGCCTTTATTGCTGTATGTAGCTGCTAACACACGGGCCGTCAGTGTGGCTGTGGTGGTGGAGCGCAAGGAAGAGGGTAAGGAGCATCCGGTTCAGCGGCCAGTTTATTACGTCAGCGAAGTGCTCATCGAGTCCAAACAGCGGTATCCACATTGGCAGAAGCTTGTTTATGGTGTGTTCATGGCAAGCCGAAAGCTTAAGCATTATTTCCAGGGTCACCCTATCACTGTGGTTAGTTCTGCTCCCCTTGGAGATATCATCCAAAACAGAGAAGCCACAGGAAGAGTGGCTAAGTGGGCTATAGAGCTCGGGCCTCATGGTCTGAAATACGTACCACGCACTGCTGTTAAATCTCAAGCTTTGGTGGATTTCATCAACGATTGGACAGAGCTAAAAGTGCCCGAAGAAAAGCCGGATAATACATATTGGACTATTCACTTTGATGGGTCCAGGCAATTGGAGGGCTCGGGGGCTGGAGTTGTATTGGCTTCCCCTAAAGGTGACAAGTTTCATTATGTGCTACGGTTGATGTTTCCTTGCACTAACAATGCGGCTGAGTACGAGGCCTTGCTCCATGGTCTTTGGATGGCTAAGGAGATGAGTTTGAGCCGGGTAAGGTGCTTCGGCGATTCAGACTTAGTGGCTCAACAAGTATCAGGCAAGTGGGATTCCAAGGACCCTCTCATGGTGGCTTATCGCCGTGAGGTTGATGCCATTGTTAGACACTTTCAGGGTTACCAAGTAGAGCACATCGATCACAGGAAGAACGAGGCGGTTGATGCATTAAGCCGGCTGGGCTCTCAGCGAAAACCGGTGCCGCCTAATACTTTCCTGGACATCTTGCATAACCCTTCTGTTAAAGTACCTACAGAGGAAGACTTGGCTGTCCCTGACCCGGAGGCACAGTTGGTGGCGGCTCTTCACATCACCCCGGACTGGACAGTGCCCTACTTGGCTTACATGACATGGGGAGATTTGCCTGAGGACGAAACTTTGGCCAGGCAAATAACCCGGCGGTCTAAGTCAATGGTCGTCATCAATGGTGAGCTGCATCGCCGCAGCGTTACTGGAACATTCCAGCGGTGTGTTTCTCCTGAGGAGGGTCAAGAAATCTTACGTGATATTCACGAAGGGGATTGTGGCCATCATGCCGGCTCAAAATCTCTTGTGGCCAAGGCTTTTCGTCATGGTTTTTATTGGCTGACGGCTCATGCTGATGCGGAGGACTTGGTCAGTAAATGTGATGGTTGCCAGAGGTTCTCGCGACGGGCTCATGTGCCGGCTCAGGAGCTGAGGATGATTCCAATTACTTGGCCATTTGCGGTCTGGGGGCTTGACATGGTTGGGCCTTTTAAAAGGTCCAAGGATAAGAAGACCCACTTCTTGGTGGCAGTTGACAAATTCACAAAGTGGGTTGAAGCAGAGCCAGTTAGCAAGTGTGACGCAGCCACGGCGGTTCAGTTCATGAAGAGGGTGATATTTCGCTTTGGTTTTCCACACAGCATTAGAACTGACAATGGTACCAATCTGTCTAAAGGCGCCATGGAGGAGTTTTGTCAACGAGAGCATATTCGACTTGATGTTTCATCAGTGGCTCACCCTCAATCCAATGGTCAAGCGGAGAGAGCTAATCAGGAGATTCTGAAAGGCATCAAGCCCCGGCTTTTGGTCCCTTTGCAACAGACGCCGGGTTGTTGGGTAGAGGAGCTACCCTCCGTGTTATGGAGCATTAATACTACTCCTAACAGGTCTACGGGTTACACGCCCTTCTTCATGGTTTATGGAGCGGAAGCAGTCCTCCTCAGTGACATCCGTCATGACTCGCCTCGAGTGGCGGCTTATGTTGAGGCGGATAATGAATGGCGCGCCAAAATGCTCTTGACTTGTTGGACGAACAGCGTGACGTGGCAGCAGCTCGCTCAGCGATCTACCAACAAGACCTGCGCTGTTATCACAGTCGTCGGGTTAAGTCCCGGGTCTTTTAGGAAGGTGATCTGGTGCTCCGGCTCATCCAAGATCAAACAGATGCGCACAAGCTATCCCCACCTTGGGAAGGACCCTTTGTGGTCAGCAAGAACTTGCACAACGGGTCATATTACCTCATTGACATTCAGGAGCACAAAGATTCACGCAAGTCGGAGGAGGAGACCCGTCGGCCGTGGAACATAGCTCAGCTTCGGCCTTATTACACTTGAGCCACCGGCTCTCATAATGTACATATTTCTATAGCCATGTATATATTATGATAAGCAATAAAGTAGGACCTCTGTCCTTTTTCTCCTCCAAAGGTAAATGTGTTGTTTCCATTACAAGATCACATGGTAACTTGGAGGTGGATCTGGCTTATGTTCGTATTCGAATCTAGCCGTACGCAATATAATCAATTGGGGGCTTCCTGTTCAAACATAGGTCGTATTCGAACCAAAGAGAACATAGCTGTCGATACCCATTTCATTGGCAAAGTGCCGAGCTCATTGGGGAGTTTTCTTTGATCATATTTGAATCATAGATCAACCCCCTTTGGGAACCGACGTGGATCGTATTCGAATCAGCGTCGTTAAACAACTCTTAAGGTCTTTTGGGGGCTTCCTGTTCAAACATGGGTCGTATTCGAACCAAAGAGAACATAGCTGTCGGTACCCTCTTGATCGGCATCGCCAAACCCACTGGGGGCTATATGATCGCATTCGAATCTTAGCTTAACCCCTTTGGGACGGGTCTCTGGTCGTATTCGAACCGGAAGCCCCTAAGTTTTGATTTTCTGATTTACAACAAGTTCTTCTGGTTGTATCAACAGTGTACACGGCGGTTCTTATTCCGCCGACTTAACTTTGATTCACAGTGTTGGTCACACACAATCAGCATTATCAAGACTGGTAACCCGGAGTTGAAGTACCAACCTTATTATCCGGGTTATATAAACCGGAAGCGTATCTGAAGGCCTGTAAGTATATTATTACGGTTATATCAAGGACATAATTGAGGACCAGTCTTTGGTGACTTAGATTCATATTCCGGGTTATATGTGTGAGACTATGATTCTCAGTGCGGTAAGCCGCCTAGAGACTTGTGACTTGTTTTTCTATGCAGGATAGTTAAAGACAGCTATTTGAGCTTAAGGAAAATAAATGATCAATTATGACCCGGAAGAATATAAGGAAGCAACTTCAATGGAGTTAAGCATTCAACACGTGCACGATGGCACGACAAAGTTAAAATGTTGGTCCTACTCTATTACAAGACTCCCCGAGTCCAAAAGGGTGAAGCATTGTTTAAACAAGCCGCCTAAAGAGTCAAGATGCTTGCCGGGTTGAAGCTTCCGGCTCATCCCTCTCCGCTCCTCCGGCTGTTCCCAAGACCTGGAAGGTTGATGATTTCCAGTCAATGCCGCTCAAAGCTTCAAATTGAGCTTCCTCGTCAATTAACCCGGCCGGGTCAATTTCCGGGGCAAAGGTGTGCTTACGAGTCGGCGGGACCAAGCTGATGGCTTCATAACACGGAGTGGGGATCCTCTGATTCTCTGCATCGTAGCCCGGCTGGTACTTGGTCAGATCGGTGTCATTCCCAATCAGGGTGGCCACCGGGCGCACGATCTTCACGCAGGCAGCAAAGTCTTTTTGGTCGAAGGGGGTGCCGTCTTCCTTCAAGCTGGGGTAACCAAGTGCAATGTTAGCCGGGTCTAGCTCTGGAAGGAAAGCCTTGGCCCGGCTCAGAGCAGCTATGGCTCCGGCTCTTGTAGAAGCTCGTCGCAGCTCTTGGAAATGCTGAGGAAGAACGGCAAGCCGGCAAAGTACGTCGGCCAGGTGAGTCGGAACCTCGTTGGATAGGGCCACAACGGCCAAGGCACGCTGTGACCCGGTGTAGAGTTGCTCCACCAGAGTGTACACGGCCTTCAACTTGGTCAGCACATTTTGATTGAGGTTGGCGCTTCTGGGACCTGTTTAACAAGGTAAGATAAGCCGCTTGCAATGATGGGAGTTATGAGACATAAAGGCTATAAACTTGTTGAGAGCCGGCAGAAGGACTTACCGAAGATTGCGGCGACCATTTGTGACACATGGCGCTTTACGCCGGAGAGTTCGGCGGTTCTCTCCGTCAGAGCCTTCTCCGCTTGTTCGGCCCGGCTTACAAGAGCAGCCTTCTCTTCGGCCCAAGTCTTCCTTTCAGCTTCTCTTGAGCAGCAATGCTGGATTCGAATTTGGCGTTGGCCTTCCGGGTCTCAGTTTCCTGAGTCTTCAGGCAGTTCTTCAGCTCCGAGATATCAGCCTCAAATTTCTTGCAAGCAGCCTGCACAATTTCTGGGTTATAGTATGAACAATTATTATGCAACTTTAAAGTCCCAAGCACTTTCCAAGCAAAGACACTTGGCACTTGGGGGCTAATGCATGTCAAAAGTTTCTATCTACAGATTACCGGTTCATGGAAGTAAGCCGGAAGTTAAGTCTACAACATACTCTATCATAAGTAGTAGACTTGGGGGCTAGTATGGTAAAGATGATTATGCGGTAAGAAGTAGAGTGGTACCTCAGACTTCTACTGTATCTGCTTCACCATGTGAATCTCTAGGTCCCGGCTGCTGTGCACCTGATTGACATAGCCGGAGATGATATCTCCAATGCTCAGGTTGGCGTAGTTGGTGATGTCCAGCTTGGCCCTGCGGCGCTCTAGCAACTCTTCTTTGGCAGAGCACTTAGCCAGCGCAGTGGGTCTCCCCGGCTCGACAAACTCTGTCCGGGTGATTACCACGTCCGGGTCATCGGCCGGCTGAGCTGGGCTGGAGGTCTTCGGGTTAGCAGAAGTCTCCGTGATTGGCTCGTCAGTTGGAGCGGTGGTTTCAGGAGCAGAGGCAGCTGGCGGCTCTTGAGCTGAAACCTCCGGCTCAGCCAAGACCGGCTCTTCGACTGGCTTATTCTTCTTCGCTCTTTTACTGAGCTTTGCTTGAACACTGAAAGGACAAAAGGTTAGTACAAAAGCATGGGTAAGATAAGTACAACATAAGATGATCATTATTACCCGGGCGCGGTCTTAAAAGCCGGGAGGTTCGATTGCATAGAATCACCAGAGGAAGGTGAAGTTTCCTGATAATTGGAATCAGACGAATTGAGGGGTTGACGAGTGACACCCGCTAAAGGATGACAAGGGTATAAGTTGGAGATAACCTCAGTCCGGCGCTTTCTTGATGCTTCGGGTAAGCCGGAGGAGAGGTCTGCATCCTTGCTGGCCCGGGTTTGCCTCCGGCTCTCATGAATCTGTTGCTTCAAAAGAAATTGAGGATCTTGATAAGCTAAAGGATGCGAAAAGCTTACTTTCTGGGTTACTCTTCGGACTTTCAGCCTTGGCAAGGGGTCCGAGTCGGAGGAAAGTATAGTTACCTCTTCAGTTACCGGGTTACTTGCTCCGATGTCATCCTATGGATAATCAAATTAATAAGGTGGTCAAAAGACAGCAGAAAAGCGGAAACAAAAACAAGAGTCTACAGATTCAGGGGTTACCTCTGACTCGGAGCTATCGCTTAGCTGAAGCAGCTCTGAGGCAGTAGGCCTGCTTCCCTTCTTGCGAGGGGCGGCTCTCCTGGCGGCTTTCTTAGCCTTCCTGGCCTTTTTGGCCGCCTCATGGTCATATTTGACCTTCCAGAACTTGTCATTAGCCTGAAATATACAACAAAGATTTCTTAAATCTCGGATGGAAATTATTCAAAGGAAAACCAAGGTGTTCTGGTCAGTGGCTTACCACCGGAGCCGGGTTAGCTTGGCAGAAGGGGGCCAGGCCGGTTCTCCCACAGTCGGCTAAGCTCTCATTCAGGAGAGACTTGGTCATGTCATCCACAACATCCTCAGGAAGATCATTGGGACTGTGCCGCAGAGGGTCATCCTTCCGGCCCGTGTAAGCACACATTAAGCCGGGGTGGCGGCTCAAAGGGATCACCCGCCAGGAGATCCAGACCCGGACCAGATCAATGCCGTTGAGGCCATTTCCCAGGAGAGTCTTAATTTTGTTAATGGTGGGGATCAGAGGTTGACGCTCGGCTTGAGTTAGCTTATCCGGCAGGGGGTGACTTGGCTCCAGATGCGCAGCATGAAAGCCGGGCAGAGGGCTCTCGTCAGCCGGCGAAGTATCCTAGCAGTAGAACCATGTCTGGTTCCAGTCCTTTGGATGGCTGGGCGGCTCAGCGTAGGGAAAGAGGCAGTCTCTACGGCGCTGAATGGAGATTCTGCCAAGTTCCAAGCTCGGCCCGTTGGCGCACTCGTTCTGGCGGTTCAGATAAAAGAGCTCTCTAAAGAGCAGCAGGCTGGGCTCTTCTCCAAGGTAGACTTCGCAGAATAGTTGGAAGTTGCATATATTTGACACGGAATTGGGTCCTATGTCTTGTGGCCGCAGATCAAAGAAATTCAGCACATCTCTAAAGAACTTTGAGCCGCGCGGTGCGAAGCCCCGGCTCATGTGATCCGCAAATATCACCACCTCCCCATCCCTTGGTTGCGGTCTCTCTTCCGACGGGTCAGGGGCACGATAAGACATGATCTCTTTCTTGGGCAAGTAACCCGTCTTTACGAAATCAGCTAAGGTGTCGTCGGTGACGTTGGACCTCATCCAGTTGCACGTGATGGGTGCCTTGGGAGCTTTGGGAGGCATTGTGAAAGACGGAAGCCTATGATAAAAGGAAATGTTCGGTTCAATCATAAGCCGGAGGAAGTTTACAGTTCAATGTTTAAAGTGGCGGCTTATGAAGGGGCCTAATTACATATGGTTAAGTGCATCGGGTTATCTAAGCCGCTGCAGGTATCGAGAGTAATTCAAATTGTCTACAGCTTTATCATAAATGAGCCGGAAAATTTTACGGTGCGTGGCTTCTTTTGAGCCGGAAAGTTTTACGGCGCGTGGCTTCTTTTGAGCCGGAAATGTAAGCCGCCATAACTCAGCAGATGCAGTTTTTTACTAAGTGTGGTGAAAACAGGTTTCACAGATCGCAGTAATTATTTTGGATCAAAATGGTCGGCTAAAGAGGGAAGTTTCTAGACCTAAAACAGACGCAGAAGGAGTTCATAGGTTTGAACGGAGCCTTTATGCAGTGAAAAGGGATCTATATACATTGGGAACGGGTGTGAAACAACTACCGCAACAGTTCTATACAGTCTACAGATCAAGAAGGGGTGGTAATAATGAAATCTACCAAGAGCTCGCGATGAACGGCGACGAACACGGGAAGAATAGCAAGAACCCTAATGCAGATATATTCTACGGAGTGGCAAGGGCTTACGGGTACTAGAGAGTTGTGGAGGTTGCCGCCATTTATCTGGTCACGTCAGGTTGATGCAGCGGCCTGAGTCGGGGAAGACAAGAAGACCCGCGACGGCGGCGGCGATGGAGCTCGAGTGGGAGAACAGTGGCAAGAGGAGGAAGACGAGTGACTGGAGGCTCATTGGGCCGGGCTATTTATAAGGTGAGGCCCATAAGTGGGCGCGAGAAACGAGGAGGCCACGGCGCGGTTATCTCACCATAAAAATGCCTCGATTTTCGGGATGGCAATTAAGGATAAGATCCGTTGCGGATATGGTGGAGTAAAAAATGGACTTAATGGAGGATGATGTCACGGCGGGTCACCAAGAATCCAGAAGATGACGTCACGGCGGGTTATAACCTTCACACGACCATAAGCCGGAAGGTTTTTTCTCTCAGAAGAATTGAAGATTGACATGAACCAGTTCAAATCAATCCGGGCCTAATGTTGAGGATATAAACCTTAGAGTCACCCGCCAGGAGGGGCCGGATTACTCATAATGGTCATCACACGAAGCCCGGCGCCAGCTTGAAGACGGCGGGCCAAAGATGGGCTTAAGACCCGGAGATGGCTTAAGGCCCGTAGTTACAACCGCCATTATGGTAGAACTTGTAGTGTAAGGCAAGAGTAGTTGAGAGTCCGAGCCGGACACTCTTATGAGCCGGCCGGGACTCTGAGAGCCGCTGGGCGTCAACCTCTCTATATAAAGGGACGACCCAGTGGCGGTTTAGGAACAAGTGGGATCTCGTCGAAAGCCAGGCATAGCAATTAAGCTCCCTGGTCATCGAAACCATAAGCAATACCACCTCAACTGGACGTAGGCTTTTACCTTCACCGTAAGGGGCCGAACCAGTATAACCCTCGTGTTCCTTGTCCCGTTAACCCCTTTAAGCTTCCTAGTTACGATGGCTCCACGACTAAGTCCTAGCACGAGGACATCTGCCGTGACAATTCCACGACACGATCCAAAGTCAACAAGGGACAATACATAGGTAACCGGTTCTTCTCCGTGAGGAGGTCTTGATGGGGCCACCCAAGAGGGGGTCTTGAATCCGCTTGGAAGGATCTTCTCCGAGGAGGCGCGATCTCCGAGGAGAAGGTACCCAAGTGGATGAGCAAAGCTCTCACACAAACATGAGCTTATGCTTTGCTAACCCTAATTCGGAGCTAGGGGACAAGTATATATAGTCCAAGGGGTAAGTTGGGGGATACATGGGGTGAAACCCCTTCAACTGCGCGCAGGCAGGGCGGTAGTACCGGTCATGGGCCCGGTAGTACCGGTTTTAGCGGATATAGTGTTTGTTCCGGTGCTGTTCCGGCCTTGCACCGGTCTCATCACAGAAGCTTGACCGGTAGTTGACCGGTAGTTGGGCGGTAGTTGACCGGTAGTACCTCTATCTCTGCGCTGGGAAAATCCCTGTCCAAGCTCTTGGTGTCCGTCTTGCACCATTCCTTCTCCTTGTTGGTTCCTTGGTACCTAGGCACACAAAGTGTCTTTGTTTGAGGTAGTAGCCATGTCTCATGTGGGTCCAAGGGAAGTTGAACAAGGAGAAAGTTCACCTTATGTCCAATGGCGCATGTTGGAGGTCTCGTTGTATGTCCACTTGGGGCTTGGAGAATAGTCGTAGTGTACATGGGGATGATCGTAGGATGCTTCTCATCATCTCCCCTCCCTTGGGAAAGATCCGACCTCGGATCGAAAACCTCATCACCATGCAAACGGTTGTCGTGGACGGACTTGTAGTAGGACGAAGTGGAAGACATTGCGCAATCCAAGTACTCCAAGGTGTCTCCGGAGTGGTATACATGCAAAAAGAGCAAACACAAGCGACACTCAGAAATACAATGGTTAGCGCACACAAAGTGTCCATCATGTAGTAATGAGTCCGTGCAACAAGATTGTTCATAACAAAGCGCATGAAGCTTAACAAGATGATATAGAATGATATGCAAAGTGTTCATGGAAGCAAAAGCATTCATTGTGCACACAAATGTATTGTGAATGTGATCAATGCAAATCGTGCAAAATGATGTCATAATGGGACGGTTTATCAAAAGCATGAACATGGTAATTGGTGCTCAATGTGACTATGTTGTCATGCAATTGATGGTGGTCAAGATGATCATGATGTATGAATATGCCATCAAGAAAGATCACAACAAATTTGCTAAGGAAGTGTACAAGCTCATATATCATGGATGACATAGAAATGGAAGATGCGACAAGGCAAGCATAATGTGAGTCAGTCCATACATAAGATGCAAATGTGTTATGGGGATTGTTGTACCATAGCTCGATGTCGTGGTAGATGTGGTGGTCCGGTGGCGCATCCACTAAGTCCGAGCACTCCTCAACTTGAAGGTCCATAGGGTCCATCTCCAATGTTGGTCCTCCATCCAATATATGTATAATGTAGACAAGAAGAAGAAGACAACAATGAAAGAATGACCCATCCAATATGCGTATGTGAGGATGGCTCAAAGGGAATGAGTTCACCTTTATGAGGATGTGGAGAATGTTGGTGTCGCGCATCGTGTACTCCTTTACATGACCAAGTTGTCGCATGACGGCACCGCCTTGTGGATCCTTCAAAACGAAACAACATGACAAACACTCAGAAAAACAAATGAGGTTAGCGGAAGTGCAAAACCTATCATTCGTGTTGTAATATACCCAACAAGTGTATGCATCATGCTCATCATAAGAAAGGACAAGGGAGTAGTGCATAGTATGGAGGCATAAGATGCAAGAACAACCAAAGACAATATGCTCAATCAAACAAGCATGCATCACAAGTAAAGTGCCAAAGTCTCCAAGATCAATAAGCATAGTATGGTTGCACTCCCTACAACAAGATATGAGAGAGGTAACTAGTGGGCACAAGAGACAATGATCAAGATATAGCATGTGAGAGGCATGAACATATATGTCATCAACCCAAGAAAGCGAGTAAGAATGGAACATGGGTGATGCGACAAAGCAAGTAATCATAGTGATCAAGTCAAGCAAGCTAGTAGTGCGAAGATGCAACGTACTAGAAGGAATCATGGCAAGCATGTCACGTGTGCAAATAGTGGTCATGAATAATGCACATGTCATAGCACAAGCATGAAAGCAAGATATGAGGAAAGTATCATCATTGTATTGGCAAGAAGTCCTAGGTAAATAGCAATGGAACATCATGACTCTCCCAACACAACCATCATCAATAGCATGAGGTACAAGGAAAACATGGCAATAGCAACAAGGATCTCCACCAAGCATGCAAATACACATAGAAGTAGCATAATGGTGTATCATGGGTAAATGCAAGCAAGGGTCACAATTGCATGGCAAAGGCATAGAAGCAAGCATAACATGCAAAGTGAACACAATAGAATGGGCATAAGGTGACAAGTGGTAAATAGCCCATAGCCGTGTGAGAGACAAGTAAAAGAGATGCGCGTAGTCCTTGCGCGAAGGGAACAGTGGTAAGGATAGTCCACGGGGTCCCAAATCGTCGTTGCTCTCAAGAGCTTGTTTCGTCAACTCTTGGGATTGAGAGGTTGACGAGTATACGTGAGTACCTACACAAAACAAAGACAAAGGGAAAATTGTGTGCGCATGGTATATGTACACATCATCCATCATGATGTATACTTTCTTGTGTTAGTTAGCACCAAATATCCAATGCTCAAATAAATGAGATGCATGATAGAGAAACATGTCATCCATCATGAGAGGTTTGTTATTATGTATAGCATAATGGAGACTCAAATTGTGTAATGCATCACTAGTGATATCTAGAGCATTGTTATGAATGGTATGCGTATGGTGCACGCAATTATGGGAAGCATGCAAAGGATGGAATGCGTCAAAATCTCCTAATATGTATGAGGAAACTATGGGGGTCTCCTCATGAGCATTAGTGGAAACATCACATGGAGAATATTGACAACATCCAAAACAATGCATATTTGGAACAATGTGATCATGGCATGGCATAGTAGATGAATTGCGCAAATCATTTAAAGGAAGCATGGCAATATCATCACAAGAGACACAAAAGCCAATGACCATCATCTCGTCATCTATGCCATAAGTGCAAATAGGATTTATTTTAATGTGGCATGCATAGTTACTATGTTGAGATTGAAATGATGCAATATGGGAGATCTCACTCATAGCATATGACAAGTTCAAATGAATTGTCAAACATGACGTGACCTATAGAATTTTCACATGATATCCTATGCAGCATAGCATCACAACTAGGCAATTCAACATGCTCATCATCATATTCGTCATAAATTGGTAAGTCATGACATGAAGAAGTCGCACTAGCATGAAGCATGGGAATAGCTGGATCAATATCATGCAAGCAATCATTGGTAAGATAGTCCGCTAGTGGGACAAGAGAAGTACCATCACCTATGTTACCTTTGGCTGGTCGCTCATGTGTTGTAGGTGAGGTGTCGAAGACCAAGTCGTGGTCAGCTTCATCTTGATGGAACCATGTGGGGGGTGCATCATCATCCACCATGGCCATCGTTGTCTCCATTGGAGGTATGGACTCGTCGAGGATAGGCATGTCGTCATGTAGGAGACCTAGCACCAAAGAACTAAACACACTCGGAGTAGAGGGTAAGTCGTTAGAAATCATAGTGGCCTCGCATGCCGTGTCAACTACCTCACTCACTAAGTGTTGTGGCTCACTCACTCCCTCTTGGACGCTCTCACTCGTATGGTTGGTGGAGTCACTTAAATGGCTCGCAACCTCACATAGGATGTGTAGCATGCTCTCAAGTGTGGGGCTAGTGGTTGGCACACTCATCCTCTCATAGGAAATGCACTCAATGTCACATATAGTGGAGTCACTCATATCACTCATGGTGGGGTGGCTCTCCTCACATGTGAATTGGGTCATCTCTTTATATGTGGGTGTCGGAGAGATGTAGGTGCAAATGTCTCCATGCTCAATCATGTCGTAGTCGTAGCCGTGGATGAAGGACGAAGATGGCACATCATCACTCTCCTCCAAGATCAAA
Source organism: Triticum aestivum (assembly GCF_018294505.1). NCBI lineage: Eukaryota > Viridiplantae > Streptophyta > Magnoliopsida > Poales > Poaceae > Triticum > Triticum aestivum. Next base: position 168,058,929 of record NC_057811.1, on the reverse strand, counting down.
GATAAGGTCTCATGTGCGCTCGCGTAGCTTGACTCGGAGTATGAGTCCAATATGGGCGTCGTCTTCGTGTTGCTGAAGAGGTTTGTGCGCGTCGACGTGGTCGAAGGGGATGGCCCTTGCTCGACCTTCTTGTCACCGTCTTGTTGTTGGAGGCCCATATGATGTGGCACCTTGTAGCTCGTCTCCATGACCGAAGGGAATTTACCATGCTCGGCCATCTTTCTTGAGGGGCTTCCAAATATGGAAGTGTCGCCCTTGCTCGTAGTTGGTCGCCTCGTTGTTGAAGATGTAGATGTAGGCGAACTCATGGGAAGTAGGCGAAATGCCGTACGTCCAAAGGCAAAAATGCCTTGAGAATACTTGGCGAACATGCCGAAGTGGTTGGTGTTGCCGTAGCTCCGTCTTGGTGGTGCTCGTCTCGCGGTCTTCTCTTTTGCTCATGAAGCGTGGACTTGGCGTGAAGTAGAGCTTGTTGGGACTTGTACATTTGCGTGTGTGGAGCATCTTCATGTTGAGGATGTCGGTGTCGTGCTTGAGCTCGTAGTAGATGTCGTTCCTCGTCGTCGTGCACATGATGCTTGGCGGTGACTTGCCCTTCATGACGATGTAGATCACGAACGTGATGGTGGTCGCCATGGAGATCTGGACGTGGACGACTTGCGCTTGTATCATTTTTGCGCTCCGAAGACTTGTGACTTGAACGTCGCCGCCTTGAGGATGATGAAGGGGAAGAACGGTTGATCAACAAGGTCCGAATCTCCTCCATCCTTGCATCTTGCTCCTCCTTTTGTGCGGAAAGCTTGTTGTCGATGTAGTCCCTTTTCCTTGCTTCGGAGTGACGAATGTCGATGGAAAGGTTCTCGATGCATTCTCGCAAGGTAGAATGTGTACCTTTCATTTGTTGTTGTAGGGCGAAGATGGACGCTTTGGTGATGTAGTTGTTCACGTCGTCATTGTTGTCGAAGACCGGAGTGAAATGCCTTCCCTATCCATCACAAGACTCGAGCAAATATGAGTGGAAGAAAGAGAAGAGCTATACCAAATGTACCTTGACCGATGTTGAAGATGGATCAATGATCACTCAATAATGTAACAAGGAAATAGCACAATTGGTACCGATCTTGTCAATTTCTCACACCTACACAAGTAAGGCTTATGGTGGAGCTCGGTGAGGATAGTGGCACAAAAATTTGATGTAAAATGTTAGCAAGAGTCAATAATGTTGAAAGAGATTCAAAAATTCGCAAGTGAAACAAGTAGACCAATAGCAATATGTGGCACACGGAAACACACACACAGATAGATAAATGGGGTCGTGCAACCAAGGAATGAGCACAAAATGTGGAATCCATGGAAAACGCTCGTGTTGCACAACTCAAGAGAGACGCTAGCACGATTGCTCAATAGGCGGATACGACACTTGTGCACAACCTATAAGATGCAAAATGTATCAACTTTCTATCCCAAGTATGCTATTATGTATGGTTCCCGGTGTTTGATCCAAGATGATCGGATATGACAATCTTATGAAATGTGGTATGAGGCTATGGCACTTGCTTACAAGCTCTTTGTTCACTCTTTTTCTTTGCTTAAAAGCTTATTCTTCTTTTTTCTTTTTTATGACCACTTTGTGAGATGCACAAACCAAGATAGCAATTGTGTATATGCGGGAACAATCTTTGTGACACAAGAGATGATATGATGATACCAATATGATATGGTACGTATGTAATGGATGGTGTAGATCACTAATGTGCACAAGTAACATTGCCGGCAATACTCAAATGGCTAGTCTCGATAGGCAAGTAACGCAAAATGGGCTAGGGGTTATCAATGCAATTGCAAGGGGAATATACAATGGAGGGATACCACGATACCAAGATGATATGGAGGTTACCGTCGAAGGTTTCTCGTTAGTAAGCCACGGACGGATGATGGTGAAGTGGTCAAAGTCGATGATGACCTCGTGGTGATGATGAGTGGCGGTGATCTTGATGGAGATACCAAGATGATGAAGACTCGTCCCTAAGTAGTCGAAACACCTTAGGAAACGGAAAAACCACGAACTCAAAATCTCAAATGTCAAATGGTGTTAGAGGGAATGTGGTGGTGGTTTTGCGCTTGGAAATGCGGAAGTGGAATGATGGGTTATGCGAGTCAATGTTGAAGTGACCGTCCCTAAGTAGCCAAAACACCTTAGGAGACGCAAGCCACAACTCAAACAAGCTCAAACAAATTCCGGTTAGGTTGGGGTGGCGGAAGTGTATGGTGGGTAATCCTATGCGAAAGTGGTGGTGGTGGTTGATGAAGAAGCAACCGTCCCTAAGTATCCTAAACACCTTAGGAGACTCGAATCACAACTCAAACAACCACAAGTGCTAAGGGGAACAAAATGGGTTAGGTTGCGGAAGTCGGTGGTGGTTATGCGGACGATATGGTGGAAGCCCTAGGCAAAGATGCCAAAGTGCCAAAATTTTGATGGAGTCAAATGATTTTGGAACCTATCTAGAGGGATAGAGGATGTCAATAGCTACTCAACGAGCTAAAGAACGCGAAAATCGGACTTCAGATGTGAAAGTTATGGCCAAAACGGTGAAACACGGAACGCAGAAACTGGGAGGGGCGGAAGTACCGCTTGGATGGGCGGTAGTACCGCTTGCGGTGCTCAGCGGTAGTACCGCTTGGGAGGGCGGAAGTACCGCTGGTGTCGGGATTGTTCGTAAAATCTGGATCGGGGCGATTTTGGGGCGGAAAAGGATGATTTCGGGGGCAAAATTGGATAGATTTTGTGGATGGAAAGTTGGGAAACTTGGGGAGATGCTAGATCCACTCGAAACCAAGCAAATCCATGGATCAAAATCAATAAAACTTCATCATACCAACAAATCACAAAAAAATTTGGGGCTATTTTTGGTGGGGATTTTCAAAATTGGGGAAGAACACAACAAAACTAGGCTAGAAAACACAAAGGGGAGGTTCCGAAATCGTGATCAACATGGCTCTGATACCAAGATGATGTAGGGTGGAACCCTATACGGCCGATCTTTCATGAAAGGAGCGGATCCCACGATGAACACGCAGAACACAAGGGGAAACACAAGGGAACCACGAGGGAAACATGAGAGAAATCACTCAACCAACAAGAATAGATCACACATGCGCTAGATCCATGAACACAAATGGAGATACACGATCCAAAGTCAACAAGGGATGATACATAGGTAACCGGTTCTTCTCCCTGAGGAGGTCTTGATGGGGCCACCCAAGAGGGGGTCTTGAATCCGCTTGGAAGGATCTTCTCCGAGGAGGCGCGATCTCCGAGGAGAAGGTAACCAAGTGGATGAGCAAAGCTCTCACACAAACATGAGCTAATCCTTTGCTAACCCTAATTCGGAGCTAGGGGACAAGTATATATAGTCCAAGGGGTAAGTTGGGGGATACATGGGGTGAAACCCCTTCAACTGCGCACAGGCAGGGCGGTAGTACCGGTCATGGGGCCGGTAGTACCGGTTTTAGCGGATATAGTGGTTGTTCCGGTGCTGTTCCGGCCTTGCACCGGTCTCATCACAAAAGCTTGACCGGTAGTTGGGCGGTAGTACCGGTGGACCGGTAGTTGGGCGGTAGTTGACCGTTAGTGCCTCTATCTCTACGCTAGGAAAATCCCTGTCCAAGCTCTTGGTGTCCATCTTGCACCATTCCTTCTCCTTGTTGGTTCCTTGGTACCTAGGCACACAAAGTGTCTTTGTTTGAGGTAGTAGCCATGTCTCATGTGGGTCCAAGGGAAGTTGAACAAGGAGATAGTTCACCTTATGTCCAATGGCGCATGTTGGAGGTCTCGTCATATGTCCACTTGGGGCTTGGAGAATAGTTGTAGTGTACATGGGGATGATTGTAGGATGCTCCGCATCAAGGAGTATGAACCATAGCTATGGAACCTGACTTGAGAGCAATTATTCTTCTGCTTTAAGCTTTGACTTAGGGTTTGAAGTGGTGGTCCTCGTGCTTTGGGCACTGCAATTGCCTTACTAACTACTCATGTTTGGTTGCTCTGTGGTGGAGACGGTGTTGTGTCAACTGGAACTGGGTTACTATCTGCTGGGGTTGGGGTTAGAATGGGTGTAGCCGGTTCTCTGTCCAACTGGGTAGGGGTACAATCTACGTGAGTCTGGGTTATGTGTGGTCGGGCTGGTTCTTGGGCAAGTACAACTGTGGTTCTATCTGCATCGACTGGTAGCACGATCTTTTCTGAAGACCGTGTTTTTACTCCCATAGATACTGCCATCTCCCCCTCCAATTCAAATGGCTGATAAACAAGAAAAGTAATTGAATGTACAGACATTCTAAGATAGACAGGTGCAATGGATAGTAGGGAAGAAAACAGGGCATGAAATAATTCACATTTATGTTGTCTAACCAAACATGATAGCATGACATAATTTCACATATATGATGGCTAATTAAACAGGATAGCATGACACAATTTCACATATATGATGGCTAACTAAACATGATAGAATGACATACTTCAAAATATGATGACTATGTAAACATGATGACATGATATAACTATACGATGTATCTATTAAAGTGGTTGGCATGCCATAATTCACAAACATGTCATTGATAGAAACATGATGGCATGATATAATTCACGAATAGAATGGCATAATTCAAAATATGATGACTATGTAAACAGGATGAGATAATATAACTATATTATGTCTTTAGAAAATGGGTTGGCATGCCATAATTCAGATACATGATGTCTATGTAAATATCATTGAATGATATAATTCAAATATATGATTTATATACTAAGCAAGTGAGCAGAGGGTAATCACATATATGATGTGTCAACTAAGTAGATGGCATTCAACATTGTGTATATGATGTAAAAACTAAGCATTGCAAGACAACATATGCATGATACGAGTAATATAACCCTGCCAAGTTTGAGCATACACCTCCGGGGGAAAATAGGACTGATCATCTGCCTCTGAATCCTCCTCTGAGGAGCTATCTATAACTAGCAAGATATCTGCTTCAACAGGTAGCATTGTCTGCTCTGAAGACCTTGTTTTCACTCCAATTTTTTCCATCGCCAATCCAAATGGCTAATGCACAGGAAGAGCAGTTGAATATACAAACATTGTTGACAAATGGAATGAGTAATACAAAAAAAGGATGACATGATATAATTCACATATATGACACTTGGCTAAACAGCATGGCATTGCATAATTCACATACATAATGCCTTGCAACAAGATAGCATTGCATAATTCACATATATAATGTCTTGCAACAAGATGGCATTGCAAAATTCATATATATGGCAATTAGACACCCGGGTGTGCCATACCATGCGTCGCCACCGCTCTGTCCACCCGGGCCTCCCACGGCCGCAACTCCTTCCGCCGCCGCTCCAATTCCTCCCGCCGCTGCCGCCACCATCAAGAGGAAGCGGTAAGGGAGCCATCTCGTTCAAGGCGGCGCAGCTGGCGCAGCACCACCGAGTGTCGGCCCCGCTCCGGTTCCACGCGCCAAGAGGAAGAAGACCGCATCGACCGGCCCTGCCGGTGCGTGGGTGAAACCGCTCAAGAAGAAGGCGACCACGTCACGGGGTTGGGCTCCTCCTTCGACTTCCACAGCCCCCGGCATCCATGATGACCCACAAGTATATGGGACCAATCGTAGTCCTTTCGATAAGTAAGAGTGTCGAACCCAACGAGGAGCAGAAGGAAATGGCAAGTGGTTTTCAGCAAGGTATTATCTGCAAGCACTGAAATTATAAGTAACGAGTAGTTTGATAGCAAGATAATTTGTAACGAGCAAGTAGCAATAGTAGTAACAAAGGTGCAGCAAGGTAGCCCAATCCTTTTGAGGCAAAGGACAGGCCAAAACGGAATCTTATGATAAGCAAAGTGTTCTTGAGGGTACACGAGAATTTCATCTAGTCACTTTCATCATGTTGGTTTGATTTGTGTTCACTACTTTGATAATTTGATATGTGGGTGGACCGGTGCTTAGGTGTTGTTCTTACTTGAACAAACCTCCTACTTATGATTAAACCCATCGCAAGCATCCACAACTACGAGAAAAGTACTAGGAATAAATTCTAACCATAGCATTAAACTTTTGGATCCAAATCAGTCCCTTACGGAATAGCGCATAACCTAGGGTTTAAGCTTCTGTCACTCTCGCAACCCATCATCTAATAACTACTCCACAATGCATTCCCTTAGGCCCAAATATGGTGAAGTGCCATGTAGTCGACGTTCACATGACACCACTAAGGGAATCACAACATACATACTATCAAAATATCGAACACATATAAAATTCACATGATTACTTGCAGCAAGATTTCTCCCGTGACCTCAAGAACAAAAGTAACTACTCACAAATTATAATCATGCTCAAGATCAGAGGGGTATTAAATAGCATACTGGATCTGAACATATAATCTTCCACCAAATAAACCATATAGTAATAAACTACAAGATGTAATCAACACTACTAGTCACCCACAAGTACCAATCTATAGTTCCGGTACAAAGATTGAACACAAGAGATGAACTAGGGTTTGAGAGGAGATGGTGATGTTGAAGATGTTGATGGAGATTGCC